>NW_027618550.1:0-69186 GCF_964187855.1 Myxine glutinosa | reverse complement strand
CCACACTAATACAAGTGCAAAAGTGGTTTCCTGCAAAAACACAAGTGCGAAGTGGTTTTCCAACACTAACACAAGTGCGAAAAGTGGTTTTTCAACACTAACAGAAGTGCAAAAAGTGTTTTTTCCACACTAATACAAGTGCAAAAGTGGTTTCCTGCACCAACACAAGTGCGAAAAGTGGTTTTTCAACACTAACACAAGTGCGAAAAGTGGTTTTTCAACACTATCACAAGTGCAAAAAGTGTTTTTTCCACACTAATACAAGTGCAAAAGTGGTTTCCTGCACCAACACAAGTGCGAAAAGTGGTTTTTCAACACTAACACAAGTGCGAAAAGTGGTTTTTCAACACTATCACAAGTGCAAAAAGTGTTTTTTCCACACTAATACAAGTGCAAAAGTGGTTTCATGCACCAACAAAAGTGCGAAAAGTGGTTTTTCAACACTAACACAAGTGCGAAATGTGGTTTTTCAACACTAACTCAAGTGCGAAAAGTGGTTTTTCCACACTAATACAAGTGAAAAAGTGGTTTCCTGCACCAACACAAGTGCGAAAAGTGGTTTTTCAACACTATCACAAGTGCAAAAAGTGTTTTTTCCACACTAATACAAGTGCAAAAGTGGTTTCCTGCACCAACACAAGTGTGAAAAGTGGTTTTTCAACACTAACACAAGTGCGAAAAGTGGTTTTTCAACACTATCACAAGTGCAAAAAGTCTTTTTTCCACACTAATACAAGTGCAAAAGTGGTTTCCTGCACCAACACAAGTGCGAAAAGTGGTTTTTCAACACTAACACAAGTGCGAAAAGTGGTTTTTCAACACTAACTCAAGTGCAAAAAGTGGTTTTTCCACACTAATACAAATGCAAAAGTGGTTTCCTGCACCAACACAAGTGCGAAAAGTGGTTTTTCAACACTAACACAAGTGCGAAAAGTGGTTTTTCAACACTAACTCAAGTGTAAAAAGTGGTTTTTCCACACTAATACAAGTGCAAAAGTGGTTTTCCTGCACCAACACAAGTGCGAAAAGTGGTTTTTCAACACTAACACAAGTGCGAAAAGTGGTTTTTCAACACTATCACAAGTGCAAAAAGTGGTTTTTCCACACTAATACAAGTGCAAAAGTGGTTTCCTGCACCAACACAAGTGCGAAAAGTGGTTTTTCAACACTAACACAAGTGCGAAAAGTGGTTTTTCAACACTATCACAAGTGCAAAAAGTGGTTTTTCCACACTAATACAAGTGCAAAAGTGGTTTCCTGCACCAACACAAGTGCGAAAAGTGGTTTTTCAACACTAACACAAGTGCGAAATGTGGTTTTTCAACACTAACACAAGTGCGAAAAGTGGTTTTTCCACACTAATACAAGTGCAAAAGTGGTTTCCTGCACTAACACAAGTGCGAAAAGTGGTTTTTCAACACTAACACAAGTGCGAAAAGTGGTTTTTCAACACTATCACAAGTGCAAAAAGTGTTTTTTCCACACTAATACAAGTGCAAAAGTGGTTTCCTGCACCAACACAAGTGCGAAAAGTGGTTTTTCAACACTAACACAAGTGCGAAAAGTGGTTTTTCAACACTATCACAAGTGCAAAAAGTGGTTTTCCCACACTAATACAAGTGCAAAAGTGGTTTCCTGCACCAACACAAGTGCAAAAAGTGGTTTTTCAACACTAACACAAGTGCGAAAAGTGGTTTTTCAACACTATCACAAGTGCAAAAAGTGGTTTTTCCACACTAATACAAGTGCAAAAGTGGTTTCCTGCACCAACACAAGTGCGAAAAGTGGTTTTTCAACACTAACACAAGTGCGAAAAGTGGTTTTTCAACACTATCACAAGTGCAAAAAGTGGTTTTTCCACACTAATACAAGTGCAAAAGTGGTTTCCTGCACCAACACAAGTGCGAAAAGTGGTTTTTCAACACTAACACAAGTGCGAAAAGTGGTTTTTCAACACTATCACAAGTGCAAAAAGTGTTTTTTCCACACTAATACAAGTGCAAAAGTGGTTTCATGCACCAACAAAAGTGCGAAAAGTGGTTTTTCAACACTAACACAAGTGCGAAATGTGGTTTTTCAACACTAACTCAAGTGCGAAAAGTGGTTTTTCCACACTAATACAAGTGCAAAAGTGGTTTCCTGCACCAACACAAGTGCGAAAAGTGGTTTTTCATCACTAACACAAGTGCGAAAAGTGGTTTTTCAACACTAACACAAGTGCGAAAAGTGTTTTTTCCACACTATATACAAGTGCAAAAGTGGTTTCCTGCACCAACACAAGTGCGAAGTGGTTTTTCAACACTAACACAAGTGCGAAAAGTGGTTTTTCAACACTAACAGAAGTGCAAAAAGTGTTTTTTCCACACTAATACAAGTGCAAAAGTGGTTTCCTGCACCAACACAAGTGCGAAAAGTGGTTTTTCAACACTAACACAAGTGCAAAAAGTGGTTTTTCAACACGAACACAAGTGCAAAAAGTGGTTTTTCAACACTAACACAAGTGCGAAAAGTGGTTTTTCAACACTAACACAAGTGCGAAAAGTGGTTTTTCCACACTAATACAAGTGCAAAAGTCGTTTTTCAACAATAACACAAGTGCGAAAAGTGTTTTTTCCACACTAATACAAGTGCAAAAGTGGTTTCCTGCAAAAACACAAGTGCGAAGTGGTTTTCCAACACTAACACAAGTGCGAAAAGTGGTTTTTCAACACTACCACAAGTGCGAAAAGTTGTTTTTTAACACTAACTCAAGTGCAAAAAGTGGTTTTTCCACACTAATACAAGTGCAAAAGTGGTTTCCTGCACCAACACAAGTGCGAAAAGTGGTTTTTCAACACTAACACAAGTGCGAAAAGTGGTTTTTCAACACTATCACAAGTGCAAAAAGTGGTTTTTCCACACTAATACAAGTGCAAAAGTGGTTTCCTGCACCAACACAAGTGCGAAAAGTGGTTTTTCATCACTAACACAAGTGCGAAAAGTGGTTTTTCAACACTAACACAAGTGCGAAAAGTGTTTTTTCCACACTAATACAAGTGCAAAAGTGGTTTCATGCACCAACAAAAGTGCGAAAAGTGGTTTTTCAACACTAACACAAGTGCGAAATGTGGTTTTTCAACACTAACTCAAGTGCGAAAAGTGGTTTTTCCACACTAATACAAGTGAAAAAGTGGTTTCCTGCACCAACACAAGTGCGAAAAGTGGTTTTTCATCACTAACACAATTGCGAAAAGTGGTTTTTCAACACTAACACAAGTGTGAAAAGTGTTTTTTCCACACTATATACAAGTGCAAAAGTGGATCCCTGCACCAACACAAGTGCGAAGTGGTTTTTCAACACTAACACAAGTGCGAAAAGTGGTTTTTCAACACTAACAGAAGTGCAAAAAGTGTTTTTTCCACACTAATACAAGTGCAAAAGTGGTTTCCTGCACCAACACAAGTGCGAAAAGTGGTTTTTCAACACTAACACAAGTGCAAAAAGTGGTTTTTCAACACGAACACAAGTGCAAAAAGTGGTTTTTCAACACTAACACAAGTGCGAAAAGTGGTTTTTCAACACTAACACAAGTGCGAAAAGTGGTTTTTCCACACTAATACAAGTGCAAAAGTGGTTTTTCAACACTAACACAAGTGCGAAAAGTGTTTTTTCCACACTAATACAAGTGCAAAAGTGGTTTCCTGCAAAAACACAAGTGCGAAAAGTGGTTTTTCAACACTAACTGAAGTGCAAAAAGTGGGTTTTCCACACTAATACAAGTGCAAAAGTGGTTTCCTGCACCAACACAAGTGCGAAAAGTGGTTTTTCAACACTAACACAAGTGTGAAAAGTGGTTTTCAACACTAACTCAAGTGCAAAAAGTGGTTTTTCCACACTAATACAAGTGCAAAAGTGGTTTCCTGCACCAACACAAGTGCGAAAAGTGGTTTTTCAACACTAACAAAAGTGCAAAAAGTGGTTTTTCAACACTATCACAAGTGCAAAAAGTGTTTTTTCCACACTATATACAAGTGCAAAAGTGGTTTCCTGCACCAACACAAGTGCGAAGTGGTTTTTCAACACTAACACAAGTGCGAAAAGTGGTTTTTCAACACTAACAGAAGTGCAAAAAGTGTTTTTTCCACACTAATACAAGTGCAAAAGTGGTTTCCTGCACCAACACAAGTGCGAAAAGTGGTTTTTCAACACTAACACAAGTGCAAAAAGTGGTTTTTCAACACGAACACAAGTGCAAAAAGTGGTTTTTCAACACTAACACAAGTTGGAAAAGTGGTTTTTCAACACTAACACAAGTGCGAAAAGTGGTTTTTCCACACTAATACAAGTGCAAAAGTCGTTTTTCAACACTAACACAAGTGCGAAAAGTGGTTTTTCAACACTATCACAAGTGCAAAAAGTGTTTTTTCCACACTAATACAAGTGCAAAAGTGGTTTCATGCACCAACAAAAGTGCGAAAAGTGGTTTTTCAACACTAACACAAGTGCGAAATGTGGTTTTTCAACACTAACTCAAGTGCGAAAAGTGGTTTTTCCACACTAATACAAGTGAAAAAGTGGTTTCCTGCACCAACACAAGTGCGAAAAGTGGTTTTTCATCACTAACACAAGTGCGAAAAGTGGTTTTTCAACACTAACACAAGTGCGAAAAGTGTTTTTTCCACACTAATACAAGTGCAAAAGTGGTTTCATGCACCAACAAAAGTGCGAAAAGTGGTTTTTCAACACTAACACAAGTGCGAAATGTGGTTTTTCAACACTAACTCAAGTGCGAAAAGTGGTTTTTCCACACTAATACAAGTGAAAAAGTGGTTTCCTGCACCAACACAAGTGCGAAAAGTGGTTTTTCATCACTAACACAATTGCGAAAAGTGGTTTTTCAACACTAACACAAGTGTGAAAAGTGTTTTTTCCACACTATATACAAGTGCAAAAGTGGATCCCTGCACCAACACAAGTGCGAAGTGGTTTTTCAACACTAACACAAGTGCGAAAAGTGGTTTTTCAACACTAACAGAAGTGCAAAAAGTGTTTTTTCCACACTAATACAAGTGCAAAAGTGGTTTCCTGCACCAACACAAGTGCGAAAAGTGGTTTTTCAACACTAACACAAGTGCAAAAAGTGGTTTTTCAACACGAACACAAGTGCAAAAAGTGGTTTTTCAACACTAACACAAGTGCGAAAAGTGGTTTTTCAACACTAACACAAGTGCGAAAAGTGGTTTTTCCACACTAATACAAGTGCAAAAGTGGTTTTTCAACACTAACACAAGTGCGAAAAGTGTTTTTTCCACACTAATACAAGTGCAAAAGTGGTTTCCTGCAAAAACACAAGTGCGAAAAGTGGTTTTTCAACACTAACTGAAGTGCAAAAAGTGGGTTTTCCACACTAATACAAGTGCAAAAGTGGTTTCCTGCACCAACACAAGTGCGAAAAGTGGTTTTTCAACACTAACACAAGTGTGAAAAGTGGTTTTCAACACTAACTCAAGTGCAAAAAGTGGTTTTTCCACACTAATACAAGTGCAAAAGTGGTTTCCTGCACCAACACAAGTGCGAAAAGTGGTTTTTCAACACTAACAAAAGTGCAAAAAGTGGTTTTTCAACACTATCACAAGTGCAAAAAGTGTTTTTTCCACACTATATACAAGTGCAAAAGTGGTTTCCTGCACCAACACAAGTGCGAAGTGGTTTTTCAACACTAACACAAGTGCGAAAAGTGGTTTTTCAACACTAACAGAAGTGCAAAAAGTGTTTTTTCCACACTAATACAAGTGCAAAAGTGGTTTCCTGCACCAACACAAGTGCGAAAAGTGGTTTTTCAACACTAACACAAGTGCAAAAAGTGGTTTTTCAACACGAACACAAGTGCAAAAAGTGGTTTTTCAACACTAACACAAGTTGGAAAAGTGGTTTTTCAACACTAACACAAGTGCGAAAAGTGGTTTTTCCACACTAATACAAGTGCAAAAGTCGTTTTTCAACAATAACACAAGTGCGAAAAGTGTTTTTTCCACACTAATACAAGTGCAAAAGTGGTTTCCTGCAAAAACACAAATGCGAAGTGGTTTTCCAACACTAACACAAGTGCGAAAAGTGGTTTTTCAACACTAACAGAAGTGCAAAAAGTGTTTTTTCCACACTAATACAAGTGCAAAAGTGGTTTCCTGCACCAACACAAGTGCGAAAAGTGGTTTTTCAACACTAACACAAGTGCGAAAAGTGGTTTTTCAACACTATCACAAGTGCAAAAAGTGTTTTTTCCACACTAATACAAGTGCAAAAGTGGTTTCCTGCACCAACACAAGTGCGAAAAGTGGTTTTTCAACACTAACACAAGTGCGAAAAGTGGTTTTTCAACACTATCACAAGTGCAAAAAGTGTTTTTTCCACACTAATACAAGTGCAAAAGTGGTTTCATGCACCAACAAAAGTGCGAAAAGTGGTTTTTCAACACTAACACAAGTGCGAAATGTGGTTTTTCAACACTAACTCAAGTGCGAAAAGTGGTTTTTCCACACTAATACAAGTGCAAAAGTGGTTTCCTGCACCAACACAAGTGCGAAAAGTGGTTTTTCAACACTAACACAAGTGCGAAAAGTGGTTTTTCAACACTATCACAAGTGCAAAAAGTGGTTTTTCCACACTAATACAAGTGCAAAAGTGGTTTCCTGCACCAACACAAGTGCGAAAAGTGGTTTTTCAACACTATCACAAGTGCAAAAAGTGTTTTTCCACACTAATACAAGTGCAAAAGTGGTTTCCTGCACCAACACAAGTGCGAAAAGTGGTTTTTCAACACTAACACAAGTGCGAAAAGTGGTTTTTCAACACTATCACAAGTGCAAAAAGTGCTTTTTTCCACACTAATACAAGTGCAAAAGTGGTTTCCTGCACCAACACAAGTGCGAAAAGTGGTTTTTCAACACTAACACAAGTGCGAAAAGTGGTTTTTCAACACTATCACAAGTGCAAAAAGTGTTTTTTCCACACTAATACAAGTGCAAAAGTGGTTTCCTGCACCAACACAAGTGCGAAAAGTGGTTTTTCAACACTACCACAAGTGCGAAAAGTTGTTTTTTAACACTAACTCAAGTGCAAAAAGTGGTTTTTCCACACTAATACAAGTGCAAAAGTGGTTTCCTGCACCAACACAAGTGCGAAAAGTGGTTTTTCAACACTAACACAAGTGCGAAAAGTGGTTTTTCAACACTATCACAAGTGCAAAAAGTGGTTTTTCCACACTAATACAAGTGCAAAAGTGGTTTCCTGCACCAACACAAGTGCGAAAAGTGGTTTTTCAACACTATCACAAGTGCAAAAAGTGTTTTTTCCACACTAATACAAGTGCAAAAGTGGTTTCCTGCACCAACACAAGTGTGAAAAGTGTTTTTTCAACACTAACACAAGTGCGAAAAGTGGTTTTTCAACACTAACTCAAGTGCAAAAAGTGGTTTTTCCACACTAATACAAGTGCAAAAGTGGTTTCCTGCACCAACACAAGTGCGAAAAGTGGTTTTTCAACACTAACACAAGTGCGAAAAGTGGTTTTTCAACACTATCACAAGTGCAAAAAGTGGTTTTCCCACACTAATACAAGTGCAAAAGTGGTTTCCTGCACCAACACAAGTGCAAAAAGTGGTTTTTCAACACTAACACAAGTGCGAAATGTGGTTTTTCAACACTAACACAAGTGCGAAAAGTGGTTTTTCCACACTAATACAAGTGCAAAAGTGGTTTCCTGCACTAACACAAGTGCGAAAAGTGGTTTTTCAACACTAACACAAGTGCGAAAAGTGGTTTTTCAACACTATCACAAGTGCAAAAAGTGTTTTTTCCACACTAATACAAGTGCAAAAGTGGTTTCCTGCACCAACACAAGTGCGAAAAGTGGTTTTTCAACACTAACACAAGTGCGAAAAGTGGTTTTTCAACACTAACTCAAGTGCAAAAAGTGGTTTTGCCACACTAATACAAATGCAAAAGTGGTTTCCTGCACCAACACAAGTGCGAAAAGTGGTTTTTCAACACTAACACAAGTGCGAAAAGTGGTTTTTCAACACTAACTCAAGTGCAAAAAGTGGTTTTTCCACACTAATACAAGTGCAAAAGTGGTTTTCCTGCACCAACACAAGTGCGAAAAGTGGTTTTTCAACACTAACACAAGTGCGAAAAGTGGTTTTTCAACACTATCACAAGTGCAAAAAGTGGTTTTTCAACACTAACAGAAGTGCAAAAAGTGTTTTTTCCACACTAATACAAGTGCAAAAGTGGTTTCCTGCACCAACACAAGTGCGAAAAGTGGTTTTTCAACACTAACACAAGTGCGAAAAGTGGTTTTTCAACACTATCACAAGTGCAAAAAGTGTTTTTTCCACACTAATACAAGTGCAAAAGTGGTTTCCTGCACCAACACAAGTGCGAAAAGTGGTTTTTCAACACTAACACAAGTGCGAAAGTGGTTTTTCAACACTATCACAAGTGCAAAAAGTGTTTTTTCCACACTAATACAAGTGCAAAAGTGGTTTCATGCACCAACAAAAGTGCGAAAAGTGGTTTTTCAACACTAACACAAGTGCGAAATGTGGTTTTTCAACACTAACTCAAGTGCGAAAAGTGGTTTTTCCACACTAATACAAGTGAAAAAGTGGTTTCCTGCACCAACACAAGTGCGAAAAGTGGTTTTTCATCACTAACACAAGTGCGAAAAGTGGTTTTTCAACACTAACACAAGTGCGAAAAGTGTTTTTTCCACACTAATACAAGTGCAAAAGTGGTTTCGTGCACCAACAAAAGTGCGAAAAGTGGTTTTTCAACACTAACACAAGTGCGAAATGTGGTTTTTCAACACTAACTCAAGTGCGAAAAGTGGTTTTTCCACACTAATACAAGTGAAAAAGTGGTTTCCTGCACCAACACAAGTGCGAAAAGTGGTTTTTCATCACTAACACAAGTGCGAAAAGTGGTTTTTCAACACTAACACAAGTGCGAAAAGTGTTTTTTCCACACTATATACAAGTGCAAAAGTGGATCCCTGCACCAACACAAGTGCGAAGTGGTTTTTCAACACTAACACAAGTGCGAAAAGTGGTTTTTCAACACTAACAGAAGTGCAAAAAGTGTTTTTTCCACACTAATACAAGTGCAAAAGTGGTTTCCTGCACCAACACAAGTGCGAAAAGTGGTTTTTCAACACTAACACAAGTGCAAAAAGTGGTTTTTCAACACGAACACAAGTGCAAAAAGTGGTTTTTCAACACTAACACAAGTGCGAAAAGTGGTTTCCTGCACCAACACAAGTGCGAAAAGTGGTTTTTCAACACTAACACAAGTGCGAAAAGTGTTTTTTCCACACTAATACAAGTGCAAAAGTGGGTTTTCCACACTATATACAAGTGCAAAAGTGGTTTCCTGCACCAACACAAGTGCGAAGTGGTTTTTCAACACTAACACAAGTGCGAAAAGTGGTTTTTCAACACTAACAGAAGTGCAAAAAGTGTTTTTTCCACACTAATACAAGTGCAAAAGTGGTTTCCTGCACCAACACAAGTGCGAAAAGTGGTTTTTCAACACTAACACAAGTGCAAAAAGTGGTTTTTCAACACGAACACAAGTGCAAAAAGTGGTTTTTCAACACTAACACAAGTGCGAAAAGTGGTTTTTCAACACTAACACAAGTGCGAAAAGTGGTTTTTCCACACTAATACAAGTGCAAAAGTCGTTTTTCAACACTAACACAAGTGCGAAAAGTGTTTTTTCCACACTAATACAAGTGCAAAAGTGGTTCCTGCAAAAACACAAGTGCGAAGTGGTTTTCCAACACTAACACAAGTGCGAAAAGTGGTTTTTCAACACTAACAGAAGTGCAAAAAGTGTTTTTTCCACACTAATACAAGTGCAAAAGTGGTTTCCTGCACCAACACAAGTGCGAAAAGTGGTTTTTCAACACTAACACAAGTGCGAAAAGTGGTTTTTCAACACTATCACAAGTGCAAAAAGTGTTTTTTCCACACTAATACAAGTGCAAAAGTGGTTTCCTGCACCAACACAAGTGCGAAAAGTGGTTTTTCAACACTAACACAAGTGCGAAAAGTGGTTTTTCAACACTATCACAAGTGCAAAAAGTGTTTTTTCCACACTAATACAAGTGCAAAAGTGGTTTCATGCACCAACAAAAGTGCGAAAAATGGTTTTTCAACACTAACACAAGTGCGAAATGTGGTTTTCAACACTAACTCAAGTGCGAAAAGTGGTTTTTTCCACACTAATACAAGTGAAAAAGTGGTTTCCTGCACCAACACAAGTGCGAAAAGTGGTTTTTCATCACTAACACAAGTGCGAAAAGTGGTTTTTCAACACTAACACAAGTGCGAAAAGTGTTTTTTCCACAGTATATACAAGTGCAAAAGTGGATCCCTGCACCAACACAAGTGCGAAGTGGTTTTTCAACACTAACACAAGTGCGAAAAGTGGTTTTTCAACACTAACAGAAGTGCAAAAAGTGTTTTTTCCACACTAATACAAGTGCAAAAGTGGTTTCCTGCACCAACACAAGTGCGAAAAGTGGTTTTTCAACACTAACACAAGTGCAAAATATGGTTTTTCAACACGAACACAAGTGCAAAAAGTGGTTTTTCAACACTAACACAAGTGCGAAAAGTGGTTTTTCAACACTAACACAAGTGCGAAAAGTGTTTTTTCCACACTAATACAAGTGCAAAAGTGGTTTCCTGCAAAAACACAAGTGCGAAAAGTGGTTTTTCAACACTAACTGAAGTGCAAAAAGTGGGTTTTCCACACTAATACAAGTGCAAAAGTGGTTTCCTGCACCAACACAAGTGCGAAAAGTGGTTTTTCAACACTAACACAAGTGCGAAAAGTGTTTTTTCCACACTAATACAAGTGCAAAAAGTGGGTTTTCCACACTATATACAAGTGCAAAAGTGGTTTCCTGCACCAACACAAGTGCGAAGTGGTTTTTCAACACTAACACAAGTGCGAAAAGTGGTTTTTCAACAATAACAGAAGTGCAAAAAGTGTTTTTTCCACACTAATACAAGTGCAAAAGTGGTTTCCTGCACCAACACAAGTGCGAAAAGTGGTTTTTCAACACTAACACAAGTGCAAAAAGTGGTTTTTCAACACGAACACAAGTGCAAAAAGTGGTTTTTCAACACTAACACAAGTGCGAAAAGTGGTTTTTCAACACTAACACAAGTGCGAAAAGTGGTTTTTCCACACTAATACAAGTGCAAAAGTCGTTTTTCAACACTAACACAAGTGCGAAAAGTGTTTTTTCCACACTAATACAAGTGCAAAAGTGGTTTCCTGCAAAAACACAAGTGCGAAGTGGTTTTCCAACACTAACACAAGTGCGAAAAGTGGTTTTTCAACACTAACAGAAGTGCAAAAAGTGTTTTTCCACACTAATACAAGTGCAAAAGTGGTTTCCTGCACCAACACAAGTGTGAAAAGTGGTTTTTCAACACTAACACAAGTGCGAAAAGTGGTTCTTCAACACTATCACAAGTGCAAAAAGTGTTTTTTCCACACTAATACAAGTGCAAAAGTGGTTTCCTGCACCAACACAAGTGCGAAAAGTGGTTTTTCAACACTAACACAAGTGCGAAAAGTGGTTTTTCAACACTATCACAAGTGCAAAAAGTGTTTTTTCCACACTAATACAAGTGCAAAAGTGGTTTCATGCACCAACAAAAGTGCGAAAAATGGTTTTTCAACACTAACACAAGTGCGAAATGTGGTTTTTCAACACTAACTCAAGTGCGAAAAGTGGTTTTTTCCACACTAATACAAGTGAAAAAGTGGTTTCCTGCACCAACACAAGTGCGAAAAGTGGTTTTTCATCACTAACACAAGTGCGAAAAGTGGTTTTTCAACACTAACACAAGTGCGAAAAGTGTTTTTTCCACACTATATACAAGTGCAAAAGTGGATCCCTGCACCAACACAAGTGCGAAGTGGTTTTTCAACACTAACACAAGTGCGAAAAGTGGTTTTTCAACACTAACAGAAGTGCAAAAAGTGTTTTTTCCACACTAATACAAGTGCAAAAGTGGTTTCCTGCACCAACACAAGTGCGAAAAGTGGTTTTTCAACACTAACACAAGTGCAAAATGTGGTTTTTCAACACGAACACAAGTGCAAAAAGTGGTTTTTCAACACTAACACAAGTGCGAAAAGTGGTTTTTCAACACTAACACAAGTGAGAAAAGTGGTTTTTCCACACTAATACAAGTGCAAAAGTGGTTTTTCAACACTAACACAAGTGCGAAAAGTGTTTTTTCCACACTAATACAAGTGCAAAAGTGGTTTCCTGCAAAAACACAAGTGCGAAAAGTGGTTTTTCAACACTAACTGAAGTGCGAAAAGTGGGTTTTCCACACTAATACAAGTGCAAAAGTGGTTTCCTGCACCAACACAAGTGCGAAAAGTGGTTTTTCAACACTAACACAAGTGTGAAAAGTGGTTTTCAACACTAACTCAAGTGCAAAAAGTGGTTTTTCCACACTAATACAAGTGCAAAAGTGGTTTCCTGCACCAACACAAGTGCGAAAAGTGGTTTTTCAACACTAACAAAAGTGCAAAAAGTGGTTTTTCAACACTATCACAAGTGCAAAAAGTGGTTTTTCCACACTAACACAAGTGCGAAAGTGGTTTCCTGCACCAACACAAGTGCTAAAAGTGGTTTTTCCACACTAATACAAGTGCAAAAGTGGTTTCCTGCACCAATACAAGTGCTAAAAGTGGTTTTTCAACACTAACAAAAGTGCGAAAAGTGGTTTTTCAACACTATCACAAGTGCAAAAAGTGTTTTATCCACACTAATACAAGTGCAAAAGTGGTTTCCTGCACCAACACAAGTGCGAAAAGTGGTTTTTCAACACTATCACAAGTGCAAAAAGTGTTTTTTCCACACTAATACAAGTGCAAAAGTGGTTTCATGCACCAACAAAAGTGCGAAAAGTGGTTTTTCAACACGAACACAAGTGCGAAATGTGGTTTTTCAACACTAACTCAAGTGCGAAAAGTGGTTTTTCCACACTAATACAAGTGAAAAAGTGGTTTCCTGCACCAACACAAGTGCGAAAAGTGGTTTTTCATCACTAACACAAGTGCGAAAAGTGGTTTTTCAACACTAACACAAGTGCGAAAAGTGTTTTTTCCACACTATATACAAGTGCAAAAGTGGATCCCTGCACCAACACAAGTGCGAAGTGGTTTTTCAACACTAACACAAGTGCGAAAAGTGGTTTTTCAACACTAACAGAAGTGCAAAAAGTGTTTTTTCCACACTAATACAAGTGCAAAAGTGGTTTCCTGCACCAACACAAGTGCGAAAAGTGGTTTTTCAACACTAACACAAGTGCAAAAAGTGGTTTTTCAACACGAACACAAGTGCAAAAAGTGGTTTTTCAACACTAACACAAGTGCGAAAAGTGGTTTTTCCACACTAATACAAGTGCAAAAGTGGTTTTTCAACACTAACACAAGTGCGAAAAGTGTTTTTTCCACACTAATACAAGTGCAAAAGTGGTTTCCTGCAAAAACACAAGTGCGAAAAGTGGTTTTTCAACACTAACTCAAGTGCAAAAAGTGGGTTTTCCACACTAATACAAGTGCAAAAGTGGTTTCCTGCACCAACACAAGTGCGAAAAGTGGTTTCTCAACACTAACACAAGTGTGAAAAGTGGTTTTCAACACTAACTCAAGTGCAAAAAGTGGTTTTTCCACACTAATACAAGTGCAAAAGTGGTTTCCTGCACCAACACAAGTGCGAAAAGTGGTTTTTCAACACTAACAAAAGTGCAAAAAGTGGTTTTTCAACACTATCACAAGTGCAAAAAGTGGTTTTCCACACTAATACAAGTGCGAAAGTGGTTTCCTGCACCAACACAAGTGCTAATAGTGGTTTTTCCACACTAATACAAGTGCAAAAGTGGTTTCCTGCACCAACACAAGTGCTAAAAGTGGTTTTTCAACACTAACAAAAGTGCGAAAAGTGGTTTTTCAACACTATCACAAGTGCAAAAAGTGTTTTTTCCACACTAATACAAGTGCAAAAGTGGTTTCCTGCACCAACACAAGTGCGAAAAGTGGTTTTTCAACACTAACACAAGTGCGAAAAGTTGTTTTTCAACACTAACTCAAGTGCAAAGAGTGGTTTTTCCACACTAATACAAGTGCAAAAGTGGTTTCCTGCACCAACACAAGTGCGAAAAGTGGTTTTTCAACACTAACACAAGTGCGAAAAGTGGTTTTTCAACACTATCACAAGTGCAAAAAGTGGTTTTTCAACACTAACACAAGTGCGAAAAGTGGTTTTTCAACACTATCACAAGTGCAAAAAGTGTTTTTCCACACTAATACAAGTGCAAAAGTGGTTTCCTGCACCAACACAAGTGCGAAAAGTGGTTTTTCAACACTAACACAAGTGCAAAAAGTGGTTTTTCAACACTAACACAAGTGTGAAAAGTGGTTTTCAACACTAACTCAAGTGCAAAAAGTGGTTTTTCCACACTAATACAAGTGCAAAAGTGGTTTCCTGCACCAACACAAGTGCGAAAAGTGGTTTTTCAACACTAACAAAAGTGCAAAAAGTGGTTTTTCAACACTATCACAAGTGCAAAAAGTGGTTTTTCCACACTAACACAAGTGCGAAAGTGGTTTCCTGCACCAACACAAGTGCTAAAAGTGGTTTTTCCACACTAATACAAGTGCAAAAGTGGTTTCCTGCACCAATACAAGTGCTAAAAGTGGTTTTTCAACACTAACAAAAGTGCGAAAAGTGGTTTTTCAACACTATCACAAGTGCAAAAAGTGTTTTTTCCACACTAATACAAGTGCAAAAGTGGTTTCCTGCACCAACACAAGTGCGAAAAGTGGTTTTTCAACACTATCACAAGTGCAAAAAGTGTTTTTTCCACACTAATACAAGTGCAAAAGTGGTTTCATGCACCAACAAAAGTGCGAAAAGTGGTTTTTCAACACGAACACAAGTGCGAAATGTGGTTTTTCAACACTAACTCAAGTGCGAAAAGTGGTTTTTCCACACTAATACAAGTGAAAAAGTGGTTTCCTGCACCAACACAAGTGCGAAAAGTGGTTTTTCATCACTAACACAAGTGCGAAAAGTGGTTTTTCAACACTAACACAAGTGCGAAAAGTGTTTTTTCCACACTATATACAAGTGCAAAAGTGGATCCCTGCACCAACACAAGTGCGAAGTGGTTTTTCAACACTAACACAAGTGCGAAAAGTGGTTTTTCAACACTAACAGAAGTGCAAAAAGTGTTTTTTCCACACTAATACAAGTGCAAAAGTGGTTTCCTGCACCAACACAAGTGCGAAAAGTGGTTTTTCAACACTAACACAAGTGCAAAAAGTGGTTTTTCAACACGAACACAAGTGCAAAAAGTGGTTTTTCAACACTAACACAAGTGCGAAAAGTGGTTTTTCCACACTAATACAAGTGCAAAAGTGGTTTTTCAACACTAACACAAGTGCGAAAAGTGTTTTTTCCACACTAATACAAGTGCAAAAGTGGTTTCCTGCAAAAACACAAGTGCGCAAAGTGGTTTTTCAACACTAACTCAAGTGCAAAAAGTGGGTTTTCCACACTAATACAAGTGCAAAAGTGGTTTCCTGCACCAACACAAGTGCGAAAAGTGGTTTCTCAACACTAACACAAGTGTGAAAAGTGGTTTTCAACACTAACTCAAGTGCAAAAAGTGGTTTTTCCACACTAATACAAGTGCAAAAGTGGTTTCCTGCACCAACACAAGTGCGAAAAGTGGTTTTTCAACACTAACAAAAGTGCAAAAAGTGGTTTTTCAACACTATCACAAGTGCAAAAAGTGGTTTTCCACACTAATACAAGTGCGAAAGTGGTTTCCTGCACCAACACAAGTGCTAATAGTGGTTTTTCCACACTAATACAAGTGCAAAAGTGGTTTCCTGCACCAACACAAGTGCTAAAAGTGGTTTTTCAACACTAACAAAAGTGCGAAAAGTGGTTTTTCAACACTATCACAAGTGCAAAAAGTGTTTTTTCCACACTAATACAAGTGCAAAAGTGGTTTCCTGCACCAACACAAGTGCGAAAAGTGGTTTTTCAACACTAACACAAGTGCGAAAAGTTGTTTTTCAACACTAACTCAAGTGCAAAAAGTGGTTTTTCCACACTAATACAAGTGCAAAAGTGGTTTCCTGCACCAACACAAGTGCGAAAAGTGGTTTTTCAACACTAACACAAGTGCGAAAAGTGGTTTTTCAACACTATCACAAGTGCAAAAAGTGGTTTTTCCACACTAATACAAGTGCAAAAGTGGTTTCCTGCACCAACACAAGTGCGAAAAGTGGTTTTTCAACACTATCACAAGTGCAAAAAGTGTTTTTTCCACACTAATACAAGTGCAAAAGTGGTTTCCTGCACCAACACAAGTGCGAAAAGTGGTTTTTCAACACTAACACAAGTGCGAAAAGTGGTTTTTCAACACTATCACAAGTGCAAAAAGTGCTTTTTTCCACACTAATACAAGTGCAAAAGTGGTTTCCTGCACCAACACAAGTGCGAAAAGTGGTTTTTCAACACTAACACAAGTGCGAAAAGTGGTTTTTCAACACTATCACAAGTGCAAAAAGTGTTTTTTCCACACTAATACAAGTGCAAAAGTGGTTTCCTGCACCAACACAAGTGCGAAAAGTGGTTTTTCAACACTACCACAAGTGCGAAAAGTTGTTTTTTAACACTAACTCAAGTGCAAAAAGTGGTTTTTCCACACTAATACAAGTGCAAAAGTGGTTTCCTGCACCAACACAAGTGCGAAAAGTGGTTTTTCAACACTAACACAAGTGCGAAAAGTGGTTTTTCAACACTATCACAAGTGCAAAAAGTGGTTTTTCCACACTAATACAAGTGCAAAAGTGGTTTCCTGCACCAACACAAGTGCGAAAAGTGGTTTTTCAACACTATCACAAGTGCAAAAAGTGTTTTTTCCACACTAATACAAGTGCAAAAGTTGTTTCCTGCACCAACACAAGTGTGAAAAGTGTTTTTTCAACACTAACACAAGTGCGAAAAGTGGTTTTTCAACACTAACTCAAGTGCAAAAAGTGGTTTTTCCACACTAATACAAGTGCAAAAGTGGTTTCCTGCACCAACACAAGTGCGAAAAGTGGTTTTTCAACACTAACACAAGTGCGAAAAGTGGTTTTTCAACACTATCACAAGTGCAAAAAGTGGTTTTCCCACACTAATACAAGTGCAAAAGTGGTTTCCTGCACCAACACAAGTGCAAAAAGTGGTTTTTCAACACTAACACAAGTGCGAAATGTGGTTTTTCAACACTAACACAAGTACGAAAAGTGGTTTTTCCACACTATTACAAGTGCAAAAGTGGTTTCCTGCACTAACACAAGTGCGAAAAGTGGTTTTTCAACACTAACACAAGTGCGAAAAGTCGTTTTTCAACACTATCACAAGTGCAAAAAGTGTTTTTTCCACACTAATACAAGTGCAAAAGTGGTTTCCTGCACCAACACAAGTGCGAAAAGTGGTTTTTCAACACTAACACAAGTGTGAAAAGTGGTTTTTCAACACTATCTCAAGTGCAAAAAGTGGTTTTTCCACACTAATACAAATGCAAAAGTGGTTTCCTGCACCAACACAAGTGCGAAAAGTGGTTTTTCAACACCAACACAAGTGCGAAAAGTGGTTTTTCAACACTAACACAAGTGCGAAAAGTGGTTTTTCAACACTATCACAAGTGCAAAAAGTGGTTTTTCCACACTAATACAAGTGCAAAAGTGGTTTCCTGCACCAACACAAGTGCGAAAAGTGGTTTTTCAACACTAACACAAGTGCGAAAAGTGGTTTTTCAACACTATCACAAGTGCAAAAAGTGGTTTTTCCACACTAATACAAGTGCAAAAGTGGTTTCCTGCACCAACACAAGTGCGAAAAGTGGTTTTTCAACACTAACACAAGTGCGAAAAGTGGTTTTTCAACACTATCACAAGTGCAAAAAGTGTTTTTTCCACACTAATACAAGTGCAAAAGTGGTTTCATGCACCGACAAAAGTGCGAAAAGTGGTTTTTCAACACTAACACAAGTGCGAAATGTGGTTTTTCAACACTAACTCAAGTGCGAAAAGTGGTTTTTCCACACTAATACAAGTGCAAAAGTGGTTTCCTGCACCAACACAAGTGCGAAAAGTGGTTTTTCATCACTAACACAAGTGCAAAAAGTGGTTTTTCATCACTAACACAAGTGCGAAAAGTGTTTTTTCCACACTATATACAAGTGCAAAAGTGGTTTCCTGCACCAACACAAGTGCGAAGTGGTTTTTCAACACTAACAGAAGTGCAAAAAGTGTTTTTTCCACACTAATACAAGTGCAAAAGTGGTTTCCTGCACCAACACAAGTGCGAAAAGTGGTTTTTCAACACTAACACAAGTGCAAAAAGTGGTTTTTCAACACGAACACAAGTGCAAAAAGTGGTTTTTCAACACTAACACAAGTGCGAAAAGTGGTTTTTCAACACTAACACAAGTGCGAAAAGTGGTTTTTCCACACTAATACAAGTGCAAAAGTCGTTTTTCAACAATAACACAAGTGCGAAAAGTGTTTTTTCCACACTAATACAAGTGCAAAAGTGGTTTCCTGCAAAAACACAAGTGCGAAGTGGTTTTCCAACACTAACACAAGTGCGAAAAGTGGTTTTTCAACACTAACAGAAGTGCAAAAAGTGTTTTTTCCACACTAATACAAGTGCAAAAGTGGTTTCCTGCACCAACACAAGTGCGAAAAGTGGTTTTTCAACACTAACACAAGTGCGAAAAGTGGTTTTTCAACACTATCACAAGTGCAAAAAGTGTTTTTTCCACACTAATACAAGTGCAAAAGTGGTTTCCTGCACCAACACAAGTGCGAAAAGTGGTTTTTCAACACTAACACAAGTGCGAAAAGTGGTTTTTCCACACTAATACAAGTGCAAAAGTGGTTTCCTGCACCAACACAAGTGCGAAAAGTAGTTTTTCAACACTAACACAAGTGCGAAAAGTCGTTTTTCAACACTAACACAAGTGCGAAAAGTGTTTTTTCAACACTAACACAAGTGCGAAAAGTGGTTTTTCAACACTATCACAAGTGCAAAAAGTGTTTTTTCCACACTAATACAAGTGCAAAAGTGGTTTCATGCACAAACAAAAGTGCGAAAAGTGGTTTTTCAACACTAACACAAGTGCGAAATGTGGTTTTTCAACACTAACTCAAGTGCGAAAAGTGGTTTTTCCACACTAATACAAGTGCAAAAGTGGTTTCCTGCACCAACACAAGTGCGAAAAGTGGTTTTTCAACACTAACACAAGTGCGAAAAGTGGTTTTTCAACACTAACACAAGTGCGAAAAGTGTTTTTTCCACACTATATACAAGTGCAAAAGTGGTTTCCTGCACCAACACAAGTGCGAAGTGGTTTTTCAACACTAACACAAGTGCGAAAAGTGGTTTTTCAACACTAACAGAAGTGCAAAAAGTGTTTTTTCCACACTAATACAAGTGCAAAAGTGGTTTCCACACTAACACAAGTGCGAAAAGTGGTTTTTCAACACTATCACAAGTGCAAAAAGTGTTTTTTCCACACTAATACAAGTGCAAAAGTGGTTTCATGCACCGACAAAAGTGCGAAAAGTGGTTTTTCAACACTAACACAAGTGCGAAATGTGGTTTTTCAACACTAACTCAAGTGCGAAAAGTGGTTTTTCCACACTAATACAAGTGCAAAAGTGGTTTCCTGCACCAACACAAGTGCGAAAAGTGGTTTTTCATCACTAACACAAGTGCAAAAAGTGGTTTTTCATCACTAACACAAGTGCGAAAAGTGTTTTTTCCACACTATATACAAGTGCAAAAGTGGTTTCCTGCACCAACACAAGTGCGAAGTGGTTTTTCAACACTAACACAAGTGCGAAAAGTCGTTTTTCAACACTAACAGAAGTGCGAAAAGTGTTTTTTCAACACTAACACAAGTGCAAAAAGTGGTTTTTCAACACTATCACAAGTGCAAAAAGTGTTTTTTCCACACTAATACAAGTGCAAAAGTGGTTTCATGCACCAACAAAAGTGCGAAAAGTGGTTTTTCAACACTAACACAAGTGCGAAATGTGGTTTTTCAACACTAACTCAAGTGCGAAAAGTGGTTTTTCCACACTAATACAAGTGCAAAAGTGGTTTCCTGCACCAACACAAGTGCGAAAAGTGGTTTTTCATCACTAACACAAGTGCGAAAAGTGGTTTTTCAACACTAACACAAGTGCGAAAAGTGTTTTTTCCACACTATATACAAGTGCAAAAGTGGTTTCCTGCACCAACACAAGTGCGAAGTGGTTTTTCAACACTAACAGAAGTGCAAAAAGTGTTTTTTCCACACTAATACAAGTGCAAAAGTGGTTTCCTGCACCAACACAAGTGCGAAAAGTGGTTTTTCAACACTAACACAAGTGCAAAAAGTGGTTTTTCAACACGAACACAAGTGCAAAAAGTGGTTTTTCAACACTAACACAAGTGCGAAAAGTGGTTTTTCAACACTAACACAAGTGCGAAAAGTGGTTTTTCCACACTAATACAAGTGCAAAAGTCGTTTTTCAACAATAACACAAGTGCGAAAAGTGTTTTTTCCACACTAATACAAGTGCAAAAGTGGTTTCCTGCAAAAACACAAGTGCGAAGTGGTTTTCCAACACTAACACAAGTGCGAAAAGTGGTTTTTCAACACTAACACAAGTGCGAAAAGTGGTTTTTCAACACTAACACAAGTGCGAAAAGTGGTTTTTCCACACTAATACAAGTGCAAAAGTCGTTTTTCAACAATAACACAAGTGCGAAAAGTGTTTTTTCCACACTAATACAAGTGCAAAAGTGGTTTCCTGCAAAAACACAAGTGCGAAGTGGTTTTCCAACACTAACACAAGTGCGAAAAGTGGTTTTTCAACACTAACACAAGTGCGAAAAGTGTTTTTTCCACACTATATACAAGTGCAAAAGTGGATCCCTGCACCAACACAAGTGCGAAGTGGTTTTTCAACACTAACACAAGTGCGAAAAGTGGTTTTTCAACACTAACAGAAGTGCAAAAAGTGTTTTTTCCACACTAATACAAGTGCAAAAGTGGTTTCCTGCACCAACACAAGTGCGAAAAGTGGTTTTTCAACACTAACACAAGTGCAAAAAGTGGTTTTTCAACACGAACACAAGTGCAAAAAGTGGTTTTTCAACACTAACACAAGTGCGAAAAGTGGTTTTTCAACACTAACACAAGTGAGAAAAGTGGTTTTTCCACACTAATACAAGTGCAAAAGTGGTTTTTCAACACTAACACAAGTGCGAAAAGTGTTTTTTCCACACTAATACAAGTGCAAACGTGGTTTCCTGCAAAAACACAAGTGCGAAAAGTGGTTTTTCAACACTAACTGAAGTGCGAAAAGTGGGTTTTCCACACTAATACAAGTGCAAAAGTGGTTTCCTGCACCAACACAAGTGCGAAAAGTGGTTTTTCAACACTAACACAAGTGTGAAAAGTGGTTTTCAACACTAACTCAAGTGCAAGAAGTGGTTTTTCCACACTAATACAAGTGCAAAAGTGGTTTCCTGCACCAACACAAGTGCGAAAAGTGGTTTTTCAACACTAACACAAGTGCGAAAAGTGGTTTTTCAACACTATCACAAGTGCAAAAAGTGGTTTTTCCACACTAATACAAGTGCAAAAGTGGTTTCCTTCACCAACACAAGTGCGAAAAGTGGTTTTTCAACACTAACCCAAGTGCGAAAAGTGATTTTTCAACACTATCACAAGTGCAAAAAGTGTTTTTTCCACACTAATACAAGTGCAAAAGTGGTTTCCTGCACCAACACAAGTGCGAAAAGTGGTTTTTCATCACTAACACAAGTGCGAAAAGTGGTTTTTCAACACTAACGCAAGTGCGAAAAGTGTTTTTTCCACACTATATACAAGTGCAAAAGTGGATTCCTGCACCAACACAAGTGCGAAGTGGTTTTTCAACACTAACACAAGTGCGAAAAGTGGTTTTTCAACACTAACAGAAGTGCAAAAAGTGTTTTTTCCACACTAATACAAGTGCAAAAGTGGTTTCCTGCACCAACACAAGTGCGAAAAGTGGTTTTTCAACACTAACACAAGTGCAAAAAGTGGTTTTTCAACACGAACACAAGTGCAAAAAGTGGTTTTTCCACACTAATACAAGTGCAAAAGTGGTTTTTCAACACTAACACAAGTGCGAAAAGTGTTTTTTCCACACTAATACAAGTGCAAAAGTGGTTTCCTGCACCAACACAAGTGCGAAAAGTGGTTTTTCAACACTAACACAAGTGCGAAAAGTGGTTTTTCACACTAATACAAGTGCAAAAGTGGTTTCCTGCACCAACACAAGTGCGAAAAGTGGTTTTTCAACACTAACACAAGTGCGAAAAGTGGTTTTTCAACACTATCACAAGTGCAAAAAGTGTTTTTTCCACACTAATACAAGTGCAAAAGTGGTTTCCTGCACCAACACAAGTGCGAAAAGTGGTTTTTCAACACTAACACAAGTGCGAAAAGTGGTTTTTCAACACTAACTCAAGTGCAAAAAGTGTTTTTTCCACACTAATACAAGTGCAAAAGTGGTTTCCTGCACCAACACAAGTGCGAAAAGTGGTTTTTCAACACTAACACAAGTGCAAAAAGTGGTTTTTCCACACTAATACAAGTGCAAAAGTGGTTTCCTGCACCAACACAAGTGCGAAAAGTGGTTTTGCAACACTAACCCAAGTGCGAAAAGTGGTTTTTCAACACTATCACAAGTGCAAAAAGTGGTTTTTCCACACTAATACAAGTGCAAAAGTGGTTTCCTGCACCAACACAAGTGCGAAAAGTGGTTTTTCAACACTAACCCAAGTGCGAAAAGTGGTTTTTCAACACTATCACAAGTGCAAAAAGTGGTTTTTCCACACTAATACAAGTGCAAAAGTGGTTTCCTGCACCAACACAAGTGCGAAAAGTGGTTTTTCAACACTAACCCAAGTGCGAAAAGTGGTTTTTCAACACTATCACAAGTGCAAAAAGTGTTTTTTCCA
Source organism: Myxine glutinosa (assembly GCF_964187855.1). Taxonomy (NCBI): domain Eukaryota; kingdom Metazoa; phylum Chordata; class Myxini; order Myxiniformes; family Myxinidae; genus Myxine; species Myxine glutinosa. The sequence goes on along the minus strand of NW_027618550.1, from coordinate 46,039 downwards.
CACTAATACAAGTGCAAAAGTGGTTTCCTGCACCAACACAAGTGCGAAAAGTGGTTTTTCAACACTAACACGAGTGCGAAAAGTGGTTTTTCAACACTAACTCAAGTGCAAAAAGTGGTTTTTTCCACACTAATACAAGTGCAAAAGTGGTTTCCTGCACCAACACAAGTGCGAAAAGTGGTTTTTCAACACTAACAAAAGTGCGAAAAGTGGTTTTTCAATACTATCACAAGTGCAAAAAGTGGTTTTTCCACACTAATACAAGTGCAAAAGTGGTTTCCTGCACCAACACAAGTGCGAAAAGTGGTTTTTCAACACTAACACAAGTGCGAAAAGTGGTTTTTCCACACTAACTCAAGTGCAAAAAGTGGTTTTTCCACACTAATACAAGTGCAAAAGTGGTTTCCTGCACCAACACAAGTGCGAAAAGTGGTTTTTCAACACTAACACAAGTGCGAAAAGTGGTTTTTCAACACTATCACAAGTGCAAAAAGTGGTTTTTCACACTAATACAAGTGCAAAAGTGGTTTCCTGCATCAACACAAGTGCGAAAAGTGGTTTTTCAAGACTAACACAAGTGCGAAAAGTGGTTTTTCAACACTATCACAAGTGTAAAAAGTGTTTTTTCCACACTAATACAAGTGCAAAAGTGGTTTCCTGCACCAACACAAGTGCGAAAAGTGGTTTTTCAACACTAACACAAGTGCGAAAAGTGGTTTTTCAACACTAACTCAAGTGCAAAAAGTGGTTTTTCCACACTAATACAAGTGCAAAAGTGGTTTCCTGCACCAACATAAGTGCGAAAAGTGGTTTTTCAACACTAACACAAGTGTGAAAAGTGGTTTTTCAACACTATCACAAGTGCAAAAAGTGTTTTTTCCACACTAATACAAGTGCAAAAGTGGTTTCCTGCACCAACACAAGTGCGAAAAGTGGTTTTTCAACACTAACACAAGTGCGAAAAGTGGATTTTCAACACTATCACAAGTGCAAAAAGTGGTTTTTCCACACTAATACAAGTGCAAAAGTGGTTTCCTGCACCAACACAAGTGCGAAAAGTGGTTTTTCAACACTAACACAAGTGCGAAAAGTGGTTTTTCCAACACTATCACAAGTGCAAAAAGTGTTTTTTCCACACTAATACAAGTGCAAAAGTGGTTTCCTGCACCAACAAAAGTGCGAAAAGTAGTTTTTCAACACTAACACAAGTGCGAAATGTGGTTTTTCAACACTAACACAAGTGCGAAAAGTGGTTTTTCCACACTAATACAAGTGAAAAAGTGGTTTCCTGCACCAACACAAGTGCGAAAAGTGGTTTTTCAACACTAACACAAGTGCGAAAAGTGGTTTTTCAACACTATCACAAGTGCAAAAAGTGTTTTTTCCACACTAATACAAGTGCAAAAGTGGTTTCCTGCACCAACACAAGTGCGAAAAGTGGTTTTTCAACACTAACTCAAGTGCAAAAAGTGGGTTTTCCACAGTAATACAAGTGCAAAAGTGGTTTCCTGCACCAACACAAGTGCGAAAAGTGGTTTTTCAACACTAACACAAGTGCGAAAAGTGGATTTTCAACACTATCGCAAGTGCAAAAAGTGGTTTTTCCACACTAATACAAGTGCAAAAGTGGTTTCCTGCACCAACACAAGTGCGAAAAGTGGTTTTTCAACACTAACACAAGTGCGAAAAGTGGTTTTTCAACACTAACAGAAGTGCAAAAAGTGTTTTTTCCACACTAATACAAGTGCAAAAGTGGTTTCCTGCACCAACACAAGTGCGAAAAGTGGTTTTTCAACACTAACACAAGTGCAAAAAGTGGTTTTTCAACACGAACACAAGTGCAAAAAGTGGTTTTTCAACACTAACACAAGTGCGAAAAGTGGTTTTTCAACACTAACACAAGTGCGAAAAGTGGTTTTTCCACACTAATACAAGTGCAAAAGTCGTTTTTCAACAATAACACAAGTGCGAAAAGTATTTTTTCCACACTAATACAAGTGCAAAAGTGGTTTCCTGCAAAAACACAAGTGCGAAGTGGTTTTCCAACACTAACACAAGTGCGAAAAGTGGTTTTTCAACACTAACAGAAGTGCAAAAAGTGTTTTTTCCACACTAATACAAGTGCAAAAGTGGTTTCCTGCACCAACACAAGTGCGAAAAGTGGTTTTTCAACACTAACACAAGTGCGAAAAGTGGTTTTTCAACACTATCACAAGTGCAAAAAGTGGTTTTTCCACACTAATACAAGTGCAAAAGTGGTTTCCTGCACCAACACAAGTGCGAAAAGTGGTTTTTCAACACTATCACAAGTGCAAAAAGTGGTTTTTCCACACTAATACAAGTGCAAAAGTGGTTTCCTGCACCAACACAAGTGCGAAAAGTGGTTTTTCAACACTAACACAAGTGCGAAAAGTGGTTTTTCAACACTATCACAAGTGCAAAAAGTGGTTTTTCCACACTAATACAAGTGCAAAAGTGGTTTCCTGCACCAACACAAGTGCGAAAAGTGGTTTTTCAACACTAACACAAGTGCGAAAAGTGGTTTTTCAACACTATCACAAGTGCAAAAAGTGTTTTTTCCACACTAATACAAGTGCAAAAGTGGTTTCATGCACCAACAAAAGTGCGAAAAGTGGTTTTTCAACACTAACACAAGTGCGAAATGTGGTTTTTCAACACTAACTCAAGTGCGAAAAGTGGTTTTTCCACACTAATACAAGTGCAAAAGTGGTTTCCTGCACCAACACAAGTGCGAAAAGTGGTTTTTCATCACTAACACAAGTGCGAAAAGTGGTTTTTCAACACTAACACAAGTGCGAAAAGTGTTTTTTCCACACTATATACAAGTGCAAAAGTGGTTTCCTGCACCAACACAAGTGCGAAGTGGTTTTTCAACACTAACACAAGTGTGAAAAGTGGTTTTTCAACACGAACAGAAGTGCAAAAAGTGTTTTTTCCACACTAATACAAGTGCAAAAGTGGTTTCCTGCACCAACACAAGTGCGAAAAGTGGTTTTTCAACACTAACACAAGTGCAAAAAGTGGTTTTTCAACACGAACACAAGTGCAAAAAGTGGTTTTTCAACACTAACACAAGTGCGAAAAGTGGTTTTTCAACACTAACACAAGTGCAAAAAGTGGTTTTTCCACACTAATACAAGTGCAAAAGTCGTTTTTCAACACTAACACAAGTGCGAAAAGTGTTTTTTCCACACTAATACAAGTGCAAAAGTGGTTTCCTGCAAAAACACAAGTGCGAAGTGGTTTTCCAACACTAACACAAGTGCGAAAAGTGGTTTTTCAACACTAACAGAAGTGCAAAAAGTGTTTTTTCCACACTAATACAAGTGCAAAAGTGGTTTCCTGCACCAACACAAGTGCGAAAAGTGGTTTTTCAACACTAACACAAGTGTGAAAAGTGGTTTTTCAACACTATCACAAGTGCAAAAAGTGTTTTTTCCACACTAATACAAGTGCAAAAGTGGTTTCCTGCACCAACACAAGTGCGAAAAGTGGTTTTTCAACACTAACACAAGTGCGAAAAGTGGTTTTTCAACACTATCACAAGTGCAAAAAGTGTTTTTTCCACACTAATACAAGTGCAAAAGTGGTTTCATGCACCAACAAAAGTGCGAAAAATGGTTTTTCAACACTAACACAAGTGCGAAATGTGGTTTTTCAACACTAACTCAAGTGCGAAAAGTGGTTTTTCCACACTAATACAAGTGAAAAAGTGGTTTCCTGCACCAACACAAGTGCGAAAAGTGGTTTTTCATCACTAACACAAGTGCGAAAAGTGGTTTTTCAACACTAACACAAGTGCGAAAAGTGTTTTTTCCACACTATATACAAGTGCAAAAGTGGATCCCTGCACCAACACAAGTGCGAAGTGGTTTTTCAACACTAACACAAGTGCGAAAAGTGGTTTTTCAACACTAACAGAAGTGCAAAAAGTGTTTTTTCCACACTAATACAAGTGCAAAAGTGGTTTCCTGCACCAACACAAGTGCGAAAAGTGGTTTTTCAACACTAACACAAGTGCAAAAAGTGGTTTTTCAACACGAACACAAGTGCAAAAAGTGGTTTTTCAACACTAACACAAGTGCGAAAAGTGGTTTTTCAACACTAACACAAGTGAGAAAAGTGGTTTTTCCACACTAATACAAGTGCAAAAGTGGTTTTTCAACACTAACACAAGTGCGAAAAGTGTTTTTTCCACACTAATACAAGTGCAAACGTGGTTTCCTGCAAAAACACAAGTGCGAAAAGTGGTTTTTCAACACTAACTGAAGTGCGAAAAGTGGGTTTTCCACACTAATACAAGTGCAAAAGTGGTTTCCTGCACCAACACAAGTGCGAAAAGTGGTTTTTCAACACTAACACAAGTGTGAAAAGTGGTTTTCAACACTAACTCAAGTGCAAGAAGTGGTTTTTCCACACTAATACAAGTGCAAAAGTGGTTTCCTGCACCAACACAAGTGCGAAAAGTGGTTTTTCAACACTAACACAAGTGCGAAAAGTGGTTTTTCAACACTATCACAAGTGCAAAAAGTGGTTTTTCCACACTAATACAAGTGCAAAAGTGGTTTCCTTCACCAACACAAGTGCGAAAAGTGGTTTTTCAACACTAACCCAAGTGCGAAAAGTGGTTTTTCAACACTATCACAAGTGCAAAAAGTGTTTTTTCCACACTAATACAAGTGCAAAAGTGGTTTCCTGCACCAACACAAGTGCGAAAAGTGGTTTTTCATCACTAACACAAGTGCGAAAAGTGGTTTTTCAACACTAACACAAGTGCGAAAAGTGTTTTTTCCACACTATATACAAGTGCAAAAGTGGATTCCTGCACCAACACAAGTGCGAAGTGGTTTTTCAACACTAACACAAGTGCGAAAAGTGGTTTTTCAACACTAACAGAAGTGCAAAAAGTGTTTTTTCCACACTAATACAAGTGCAAAAGTGGTTTCCTGCACCAACACAAGTGCGAAAAGTGGTTTTTCAACACTAACACAAGTGCGAAAAGTGGTGGTTTTCTGCAAAAGTGGTTTCCTGCACCAACACAAGTGCGAAAAGTGGTTTTTCAACACTAACACAAGTGCAAAAAGTGGTTTTTCAACACGAACACAAGTGCAAAAAGTGGTTTTTCCACACTAATACAAGTGCAAAAGTGGTTTTTCAACACTAACACAAGTGCGAAAAGTGGTTTTTCCACACTAATACAAGTGCAAAAGTGGTTTCCTGCACCAACACAAGTGCGAAAAGTGGTTTTTCAACACTAACACAAGTGCGAAAAGTGGTTTTTCACACTAATACAAGTGCAAAAGTGGTTTCCTGCACCAACACAAGTGCGAAAAGTGGTTTTTCAACACTAACACAAGTGCGAAAAGTGGTTTTTCAACACTATCACAAGTGCAAAAAGTGTTTTTTCCACACTAATACAAGTGCAAAAGTGGTTTCCTGCACCAACACAAGTGCGAAAAGTGGTTTTTCAACACTAACACAAGTGCGAAAAGTGGTTTTTCAACAGTAACTCAAGTGCAAAAAGTGTTTTTTCCACACTAATACAAGTGCAAAAGTGGTTTCCTGCACCAACACAAGTGCGAAAAGTGGTTTTTCAACACTAACACAAGTGCAAAAAGTGGTTTTTCCACACTAATACAAGTGCAAAAGTGGTTTCCTGCACCAACACAAGTGCGAAAAGTGGTTTTGCAACACTAACCCAAGTGCGAAAAGTGGTTTTTCAACACTATCACAAGTGCAAAAAGTGGTTTTTCCACACTAATACAAGTGCAAAAGTGGTTTCCTGCACCAACACAAGTGCGAAAAGTGGTTTTTCAACACTAACCCAAGTGCGAAAAGTGGTTTTTCAACACTATCACAAGTGCAAAAAGTGGTTTTTCCACACTAATACAAGTGCAAAAGTGGTTTCCTGCACCAACACAAGTGCGAAAAGTGGTTTTTCAACACTAACCCAAGTGCGAAAAGTGGTTTTTCAACACTATCACAAGTGCAAAAAGTGTTTTTTCCACACTAATACAAGTGCAAAAGTGGTTTCCTGCACCAACACAAGTGCGAAAAGTGGTTTTTCAACACTAACACGAGTGCGAAAAGTGGTTTTTCAACACTAACTCAAGTGCAAAAAGTGGTTTTTTCCACACTAATACAAGTGCAAAAGTGGTTTCCTGCACCAACACAAGTGCGAAAAGTGGTTTTTCAACACTAACAAAAGTGCGAAAAGTGGTTTTTCAATACTATCACAAGTGCAAAAAGTGGTTTTTCCACACTAATACAAGTGCAAAAGTGGTTTCCTGCACCAACACAAGTGCGAAAAGTGGTTTTTCAACACTAACACAAGTGCGAAAAGTGGTTTTTCCACACTAACTCAAGTGCAAAAAGTGGTTTTTCCACACTAATACAAGTGCAAAAGTGGTTTCCTGCACCAACACAAGTGCGAAAAGTGGTTTTTCAACACTAACACAAGTGCGAAAAGTGGTTTTTCAACACTATCACAAGTGCAAAAAGTGGTTTTTCACACTAATACAAGTGCAAAAGTGGTTTCCTGCATCAACACAAGTGCGAAAAGTGGTTTTTCAAGACTAACACAAGTGCGAAAAGTGGTTTTTCAACACTATCACAAGTGTAAAAAGTGTTTTTTCCACACTAATACAAGTGCAAAAGTGGTTTCCTGCACCAACACAAGTGCGAAAAGTGGTTTTTCAACACTAACACAAGTGCGAAAAGTGGTTTTTCAACACTAACTCAAGTGCAAAAAGTGGTTTTTCCACACTAATACAAGTGCAAAAGTGGTTTCCTGCACCAACACAAGTGCGAAAAGTGGTTTTTCAACACTAACACAAGTGTGAAAAGTGGTTTTTCAACACTATCACAAGTGCAAAAAGTGTTTTTTCCACACTAATACAAGTGCAAAAGTGGTTTCCTGCACCAACACAAGTGCGAAAAGTGGTTTTTCAACACTAACACAAGTGCGAAAAGTGGATTTTCAACACTATCACAAGTGCAAAAAGTGGTTTTTCCACACTAATACAAGTGCAAAAGTGGTTTCCTGCACCAACACAAGTGCGAAAAGTGGTTTTTCAACACTAACACAAGTGCGAAAAGTGGTTTTTCCAACACTATCACAAGTGCAAAAAGTGTTTTTTCCACACTAATACAAGTGCAAAAGTGGTTTCCTGCACCAACAAAAGTGCGAAAAGTAGTTTTTCAACACTAACACAAGTGCGAAATGTGGTTTTTCAACACTAACACAAGTGCGAAAAGTGGTTTTTCCACACTAATACAAGTGAAAAAGTGGTTTCCTGCACCAACACAAGTGCGAAAAGTGGTTTTTCAACACTAACACAAGTGCGAAAAGTGGTTTTTCAACACTATCACAAGTGCAAAAAGTGTTTTTTCCACACTAATACAAGTGCAAAAGTGGTTTCCTGCACCAACACAAGTGCGAAAAGTGGTTTTTCAACACTAACTCAAGTGCAAAAAGTGGGTTTTCCACAGTAATACAAGTGCAAAAGTGGTTTCCTGCACCAACACAAGTGCGAAAAGTGGTTTTTCAACACTAACACAAGTGCGAAAAGTGGATTTTCAACACTATCACAAGTGCAAAAAGTGGTTTTTCCACACTAATACAAGTGCAAAAGTGGTTTCCTGCACCAACACAAGTGCGAAAAGTGGTTTTTCAACACTAACACAAGTGCGAAAAGTGGTTTTTCCAACACTATCACAAGTGCAAAAAGTGTTTTTTCCACACTAATACAAGTGCAAAAGTGGTTTCCTGCACCAACAAAAGTGCGAAAAGTAGTTTTTCAACACTAACACAAGTGCGAAATGTGGTTTTTCAACACTAACACAAGTGCGAAAAGTGGTTTTTCCACACTAATACAAGTGAAAAAGTGGTTTCCTGCACCAACACAAGTGCGAAAAGTGGTTTTTCAACACTAACACAAGTGCGAAAAGTGGTTTTTCAACACTATCACAAGTGCAAAAAGTGTTTTTTCCACACTAATACAAGTGCAAAAGTGGTTTCCTGCACCAACACAAGTGCGAAAAGTGGTTTTTCAACACTAACTCAAGTGCAAAAAGTGGGTTTTCCACAGTAATACAAGTGCAAAAGTGGTTTCCTGCACCAACACAAGTGCGAAAAGTGGTTTTTCAACACTAACACAAGTGCGAAAAGTGGTTTTCAACACTAACTCAAGTGCAAAAAGTGGTTTTTCCACACTAATACAAGTGCAAAAGTGGTTTCCTGCACCAACACAAGTGCGAAAAGTGGTTTTTCAACACTAACAAAAGTGCGAAAAGTGGTTTTTCAACACTATCACAAGTGCAAAAAGTGGTTTTTCCACACTAATACAAGTGCGAAAGTGGTTTCCTGCACCAACACAAGTGCTAAAAGTGGTTTTTCCACACTAATACAAGTGCAAAAGTGGTTTCCTGCACCAACACAAGTGCTAAAAGTGGTTTTTCAACACTAACAAAAGTGCGAAAAGTGGTTTTTCAACACTATCACAAGTGCAAAAAGTGTTTTTTCCACACTAATACAAGTGCAAAAGTGGTTTCCTGCACCAACACAAGTGCGAAAAGTGGTTTTTCAACACTAACACAAGTGCGAAAAGTTGTTTTTCAACACTAACTCAAGTGCAAAAAGTGGTTTTTCCACACTAATACAAGTGCAAAAGTGGTTTCCTGCACCAACACAAGTGCGAAAAGTGGTTTTTCAACACTAACACAAGTGCGAAAAGTGGTTTTTCAACACTATCACAAGTGCAAAAAGTGGTTTTTCCACACTAATACAAGTGCAAAAGTGGTTTCCTGCACCAACACAAGTGCGAAAAGTGGTTTTTCAACACTATCACAAGTGCAAAAAGTGGTTTTTCCACACTAATACAAGTGCAAAAGTGGTTTCCTGCACCAACACAAGTGCGAAAAGTGGTTTTTCAACACTATCACAAGTGCAAAAAGTGTTTTTTCCACAGTAATACACGTGCAAAAGTGGTTTCCTGCACCAACACAAGTGCGAAAAGTGTTTTTTCAACACTAACACAAGTGCGAAAAGTGGTTTTTCAACACTAACTCAAGTGCAAAAAGTGGTTTTTCCACACTAATACAAGTGCAAAAGTGGTTTCCTGCACCAACACAAGTGCGAAAAGTGGTTTTTCAACACGAACACAAGTGCGAAAAGTGGTTTTTCAACACTATCACAAGTGCAAAAAGTGGTTTTTCCACACTAATACAAATGCAAAAGTGGTTTCCTGCACCAACACAAGTGCGAAAAGTGGTTTTTCAACACTAGCACAAGTGCGAAAAGTGGTTTTTCAACACTATCACAAGTGCAAAAAGTGTTTTTTCCACACTAATACAAGTGCAAAAGTGGTTTCCTGCACCAACAAAAGTGCGAAAAGTGGTTTTTCAACACTAACACAAGTGCGAAATGTGGTTTTTCAACACCAACACAAGTGCGAAAAGTGGTTTTTCCACACTAATACAAGTGCAAAAGTGGTTTCCTGCACCAACACAAGTGCGAAAAGTGGTTTTTCAACACTAACACAAGTGCGAAAAGTGGTTTTTCAACACTATCACAAGTGCGAAAAGTGGTTTTTCCACACCAACACAAGTGCGAAAAGTGGTTTTTCAACACTAACAAAAGTGCGAAAAGTGGTTTTTCAACACTATCACAAGTGCAAAAAGTGGTTTTTCCACACTAATACAAGTGCGAAAGTGGTTTCCTGCACCAACACAAGTGCTAAAAGTGGTTTTTCCACACTAATACAAGTGCAAAAGTGGTTTCCTGCACAAACACAAGTGCTAAAAGTGGTTTTTCAACACTAACAAAAGTGCGAAAAGTGGTTTTTCAACACTATCACAAGTGCAAAAAGTGTTTTTTCCACACTAATACAAGTGCAAAAGTGGTTTCCTGCACCAACACAAGTGCGAAAAGTGGTTTTTCAACACTAACACAAGTGCGAAAAGTTGTTTTTCAACACTAACTCAAGTGCAAAAAGTGGTTTTTCCACACTAATACAAGTGCAAAAGTGGTATCCTGCCACTTTCGCACACAAGTGCGAAAAGTGGTTTTTCAACACTAACACAAGTGCGAAAAGTGGTTTTTCAACACTATCACAAGTGCAAAAAGTGGTTTTTCCACACTAATACAAGTGCAAAAGTGGTTTCCTGCACCAAGACAAGTGCGAAAAGTGGTTTTTCAACACTATCACAAGTGCAAAAAGTGGTTTTTCCACACTAATACAAGTGCAAAAGTGGTTTCCTGCACCAACACAAGTGCGAAAAGTGGTTTTTCAACACTAACACAAGTGCAAAAAGTGGTTTTCCACACTAATACAAGTGCAAAAGTGGTTTCCTGCACCAACACAAGTGCGAAAAGTGGTTTTGCAACACTAACCCAAGTGCGAAAAGTGGTTTTTCCACACTATCACAAGTGCAAAAAGTGGTTTTTCCACACTAATACAAGTGCAAAAGTGGTTTCCTGCACCAACACAAGTGCGAAAAGTGGTTTTTCAACACTAACCCAAGTGCGAAAAGTGGTTTTTCAACACTATCACAAGTGCAAAAAGTGGTTTTTCCACACTAATACAAGTGCAAAAGTGGTTTCCTGCACCAACACAAGTGCGAAAAGTGGTTTTTCAACACTAACCCAAGTGCGAAAAGTGGTTTTTCAACACTATCACAAGTGCAAAAAGTGTTTTTTCCACACTAATACAAGTGCAAAAGTGGTTTCCTGCACCAACACAAGTGCGAAAAGTGGTTTTTCAACACTAACACGAGTGCGAAAAGTGGTTTTTCAACACTAACTCAAGTGCAAAAAGTGGTTTTTTCCACACTAATACAAGTGCAAAAGTGGTTTCCTGCACCAACACAAGTGCGAAAAGTGGTTTTTCAACACTAACAAAAGTGCGAAAAGTGGTTTTTCAATACTATCACAAGTGCAAAAAGTGGTTTTTCCACACTAATACAAGTGCAAAAGTGGTTTCCTGCACCAACACAAGCGCGAAAAGTGGTTTTTCAACACTAACACAAGTGCGAAAAGTGGTTTTTCCACACTAACTCAAGTGCAAAAAGTGGTTTTTCCACACTAATACAAGTGCAAAAGTGGTTTCCTGCACCAACACAAGTGCGAAAAGTGGTTTTTCAACACTAACACAAGTGCGAAAAGTGGTTTTTCAACACTATCACAAGTGCAAAAAGTGGTTTTTTCACACTAATACAAGTGCAAAAGTGGTTTCCTGCATCAACACAAGTGCGAAAAGTGGTTTTTCAAGACTAACACAAGTGCGAAAAGTGGTTTTTCAACACTATCACAAGTGTAAAAAGTGTTTTTTCCACACTAATACAAGTGCAAAAGTGGTTTCCTGCACCAACACAAGTGCGAAAAGTGGTTTTTCAACACTAACACAAGTGCGAAAAGTGGTTTTTCAACACTAACTCAAGTGCAAAAAGTGGTTTTTCCACACTAATACAAGTGCAAAAGTGGTTTCCTGCACCAACACAAGTGCGAAAAGTGGTTTTTCAACACTATCACAAGTGCAAAAAGTGTTTTTTCCACACTAATACAAGTGCAAAAGTGGTTTCCTGCACCAACACAAGTGCGAAAAGTGGTTTTTCAACACTAACACAAGTGCGAAAAGTGGATTTTCAACACTATCACAAGTGCAAAAAGTGGTTTTTCCACACTAATACAAGTGCAAAAGTGGTTTCCTGCACCAACACAAGTGCGAAAAGTGGTTTTTCAACACTAACACAAGTGCGAAAAGTGGTTTTTGCAACACTATCACAAGTGCAAAAAGTGTTTTTTCCACACTAATACAAGTGCAAAAGTGGTTTCCTGCACCAACAAAAGTGCGAAAAGTGGTTTTTCAACACTAACACAAGTGCGAAATGTGGTTTTTCAACACTAACACAAGTGCGAAAAGTGGTTTTTCCACACTAATACAAGTGAAAAAGTGGTTTCCTGCACCAACACAAGTGCGAAAAGTGGTTTTTCAACACTAACACAAGTGCGAAAAGTGGTTTTTCAACACTATCACAAGTGCGAAAAGTGGTTTTTCCACACTAATACAAGTGAAAAAGTGGTTTCCTGCACCAACACAAGTGCGAAAAGTGGTTTTTCAACACTAACACAAGTGCGAAAAGTGGTTTTTGCAACACTATCACAAGTGCAAAAAGTGTTTTTTCCACACTAATACAAGTGCAAAAGTGGTTTCCTGCACCAACACAAGTGCGAAAAGTGGTTTTTCAACACTAACACGAGTGCAAAAAGTGGTTTTTCAACACTAACTCAAGTGCAAAAAGTGGTTTTTTCCACAGTAATACAAGTGCAAAAGTGGTTTCCTGCACCAACACAAGTGCGAAAAGTGGTTTTTCAACACTAACAAAAGTGCGAAAAGTGGTTTTTCAATACTATCACAAGTGCAAAAAGTGGTTTTTCCACACTAATACAAGTGCAAAAGTGGTTTCCTGCACCAACACAAGTGCGAAAAGTGGTTTTTCAACACTAACACAAGTGCGAAAAGTGGTTTTTCCACACTAACTCAAGTGCAAAAAGTGGTTTTTCCACACTAATACAAGTGCAAAAGTGGTTTCCTGCACCAACACAAGTGCGAAAAGTGGTTTTTCAACACTAACACAAGTGCGAAAAGTGGTTTTTCAACACTATCACAAGTGCAAAAAGTGGTTTTTTCACACTAATACAAGTGCAAAAGTGGTTTCCTGCATCAACACAAGTGCGAAAAGTGGTTTTTCAAGACTAACACAAGTGCGAAAAGTGGTTTTTCAACACTATCACAAGTGTAAAAAGTGTTTTTTCCACACTAATACAAGTGCAAAAGTGGTTTCCTGCACCAACACAAGTGCGAAAAGTGGTTTTTCAACACTAACACAAGTGCGAAAAGTGGTTTTTCAACACTAACTCAAGTGCAAAAAGTGGTTTTTCCACACTAATACAAGTGCAAAAGTGGTTTCCTGCACCAACACAAGTGCGAAAAGTGGTTTTTCAACACTAACACAAGTGTGAAAAGTGGTTTTTCAACACTATCACAAGTGCAAAAAGTGTTTTTTCCACACTAATACAAGTGCAAAAGTGGTTTCCTGCACCAACACAAGTGCGAAAAGTGGTTTTTCAACACTAACACAAGTGCGAAAAGTGGATTTTCAACACTATCACAAGTGCAAAAAGTGGTTTTTCCACACTAATACAAGTGCAAAAGTGGTTTCCTGCACCAACACAAGTGCGAAAAGTGGTTTTTCAACACTAACACAAGTGCGAAAAGTGGTTTTTGCAACACTATCACAAGTGCAAAAAGTGTTTTTTCCACACTAATACAAGTGCAAAAGTGGTTTCCTGCACCAACAAAAGTGCGAAAAGTGGTTTTTCAACACTAACACAAGTGCGAAATGTGGTTTTTCAACACTAACACAAGTGCGAAAAGTGGTTTTGCCACACTAATACAAGTGAAAAAGTGGTTTCCTGCACCAACACAAGTGCGAAAAGTGGTTTTTCAACACTAACACAAGTGCGAAAAGTGGTTTTTCAACACTATCACAAGTGCAAAAAGTGTTTTTTCCACACTAATACAAGTGCAAAAGTGGTTTCCTGCACCAACACAAGTGCGAAAAGTGGTTTTTCAACACTAACTCAAGTGCAAAAAGTGGGTTTTCCACAGTAATACAAGTGCAAAAGTGGTTTCCTGCACCAACACAAGTGCAAAAAGTGGTTTTTCAACACTAACACAAGTGCGAAAAGTGGTTTTCAACACTAACTCAAGTGCAAAAAGTGGTTTTTCCACACTAATACAAGTGCAAAAGTGGTTTCCTGCACCAACACAAGTGCGAAAAGTGGTTTTTCAACACTAACAAAAGTGCGAAAAGTGGTTTTTCAACACTATCACAAGTGCAAAAAGTGGTTTTTCCACCCTAATACAAGTGCGAAAGTGGTTTCCTGCACCAACACAAGTGCTAAAAGTGGTTTTTCCACACTAATACAAGTGCAAAAGTGGTTTCCTGCACCAACACAAGTGCTAAAAGTGGTTTTTCAACACTAACAAAAGTGCGAAAAGTGGTTTTTCAACACTATCACAAGTGCAAAAAGTGTTTTTTCCACACTAATACAAGTGCAAAAGTGGTTTCCTGCACCAACACAAGTGCGAAAAGTGGTTTTTCAACACTAACACAAGTGCGAAAAGTTGTTTTTCAACACTAACTCAAGTGCAAAAAGTGGTTTTTCCACACTAATACAAGTGCAAAAGTGGTTTCCTGCACCAACACAAGTGCGAAAAGTGGTTTTTCAACACTAACACAAGTGCGAAAAGTGGTTTTTCAACACTATCACAAGTGCAAAAAGTGGTTTTTCCACACTAATACAAGTGCAAAAGTGGTTTCCTGCACCAACACAAGTGCGAAAAGTGGTTTTTCAACACTATCACAAGTGCAAAAAGTGGTTTTTCCACACTAATACAAGTGCAAAAGTGGTTTCCTGCACCAACACAAGTGCGAAAAGTGGTTTTTCAACACTATCACAAGTGCAAAAAGTGTTTTTTCCACAGTAATACACGTGCAAAAGTGGTTTCCTGCACCAACACAAGTGCGAAAAGTGTTTTTTCAACACTAACACAAGTGCGAAAAGTGGTTTTTCAACACTAACTCAAGTGCAAAAAGTGGTTTTTCCACACTAATACAAGTGCAAAAGTGGTTTCCTGCACCAACACAAGTGCGAAAAGTGGTTTTTCAACACGAACACAAGTGCGAAAAGTGGTTTTTCAACACTATCACAAGTGCAAAAAGTGGTTTTTCCACACTAATACAAATGCAAAAGTGGTTTCCTGCACCAACACAAGTGCGAAAAGTGGTTTTTCAACACTAGCACAAGTGCGAAAAGTGGTTTTTCAACACTATCACAAGTGCAAAAAGTGTTTTTTCCACACTAATACAAGTGCAAAAGTGGTTTCCTGCACCAACAAAAGTGCGAAAAGTGGTTTTTCAACACTAACACAAGTGCGAAATGTGGTTTTTCAACACTAACACAAGTGCGAAAAGTGGTTTTTCCACACTAATACAAGTGCAAAAGTGGTTTCCTGCACCAACACAAGTGCGAAAAGTGGTTTTTCAACACTAACACAAGTGCGAAAAGTGGTTTTTCAACACTATCACAAGTGCGAAAAGTGGTTTTTCCACACCAACACAAGTGCGAAAAGTGGTTTTTCAACACTAACAAAAGTGCGAAAAGTGGTTTTTCAACACTATCACAAGTGCAAAAAGTGGTTTTTCCACACTAATACAAGTGCGAAAGTGGTTTCCTGCACCAACACAAGTGCTAAAAGTGGTTTTTCCACACTAATACAAGTGCAAAAGTGGTTTCCTGCACTAACACAAGTGCTAAAAGTGGTTTTTCAACACTAACAAAAGTGCGAAATGTGGTTTTTCAACACTATCACAAGTGCAAAAAGTGTTTTTTCCACACTAATACAAGTGCAAAAGTGGTTTCCTGCACCAACACAAGTGCGAAAAGTGGTTTTTCAACACTAACACAAGTGCGAAAAGTTGTTTTTCAACACTAACTCAAGTGCAAAAAGTGGTTTTTCCACACTAATACAAGTGCAAAAGTGGTATCCTGCCACTTTCGCACACAAGTGCGAAAAGTGGTTTTTCAACACTAACACAAGTGCAAAAAGTGTTTTTTCCACACTAATACAAGTGCAAAAGTGGTTTCCTGCAACAAGACAAGTGCGAAAAGTGGTTTTTCAACACTATCACAAGTGCAAAAAGTGGTTTTTCCACACTAATACAAGTGCAAAAGTGGTTTCCTGCACCAACACAAGTGCGAAAAGTGGTTTTTCAACACTATCACAAGTGCAAAAAGTGTTTTTTCCACACTAATACAAGTGCAAAAGTGGTTTCCTGCACCAACACAAGTGCGAAAAGTGTTTTTTCAACACTAACACAAGTGCGAAAAGTGGTTTTTCAACACTAACTCAAGTGCAAAAAGTGGTTTTTCCACACTAATACAAGTGCAAAAGTGGTTTCCTGCACCAACACAAGTGCGAAAAGTGGTTTTTCAACACTAACACAAGTGTGAAAAGTGGTTTTTCAACACTATCACAAGTGCAAAAAGTGGTATTTCCACACTAATACAAATGCAAAAGTGGTTTCCTGCACCAACACAAGTACGAAAAGTGGTTTTTCAACACTAACACAAGTGCGAAAAGTGGTTTTTCAACACTATCACAAGTGCAAAAAGTGTTTTTTCCACACTAATACAAGTGCAAAAGTGGTTTCCTGCAACAACACAAGTGCGAAAAGTGGTTTTTCAACACTAACACAAGTGCGAAAAGTGGTTTTTCAACACTATCACAAGTGCAAAAAGTGTTTTTTCCACACTAATACAAGTGCAAAAGTGGTTTCCTGCACCAACACAAGTGCGAAAAGTGGTTTTTCAACACTAACCCAAGTGCGAAAAGTGGTTTTTCAACACTATCACAAGTGCAAAAAGTGTTTTTTCCACACTAATACAAGTGCAAAAGTGGTTTCCTGCACCAACACAAGTGCGAAAAGTGGTTTTTCAACACTAACACGAGTGCGAAAAGTGGTTTTTCAACACTAACTCAAGTGCAAAAAGTGGTTTTTTCCACACTAATACAAGTGCAAAAGTGGTTTCCTGCACCAACAGAAGTGCGAAAAGTGGTTTTTCAACACTAACAAAAGTGCGAAAAGTGGTTTTTCAATACTATCACAAGTGCAAAAAGTGGTTTTTCCACACGAATACAAGTGCAAAAGTGGTTTCCTGCACCAACACAAGTGCGAAAAGTGGTTTTTCAACACTAACACAAGTGCGAAAAGTGGTTTTTCCACACTAACTCAAGTGCAAAAAGTGGTTTTTCCACACTAATACAAGTGCAAAAGTGGTTTCCTGCACCAACACAAGTGCGAAAAGTGGTTTTTCAACACTAACACAAGTGCGAAAAGTGGTTTTTCAACACTATCACAAGTGCAAAAAGTGGTTTTTTCACACTAATACAAGTGCAAAAGTGGTTTCCTGCATCAACACAAGTGCGAAAAGTGGTTTTTCAAGACTAACACAAGTGCGAAAAGTGGTTTTTCAACACTATCACAAGTGTAAAAAGTGTTTTTTCCACACTAATACAAGTGCAAAAGTGGTTTCCTGCACCAACACAAGTGCGAAAAGTGGTTTTTCAACACTAACACAAGTGCGAAAAGTGGTTTTTCAACACTAACTCAAGTGCAAAAAGTGGTTTTTCCACACTAATACAAGTGCAAAAGTGGTTTCCTGCACCAACACAAGTGCGAAAAGTGGTTTTTCAACACTAACACAAGTGTGAAAAGTGGTTTTTCAACACTATCACAAGTGCAAAAAGTGTTTTTTCCACACTAATACAAGTGCAAAAGTGGTTTCCTGCACCAACACAAGTGCGAAAAGTGGTTTTTCAACACTAACACAAGTGCGAAAAGTGGATTTTCAACACTATCACAAGTGCAAAAAGTGGTTTTTCCACACTAATACAAGTGCAAAAGTGGTTTCCTGCACCAACACAAGTGCGAAAAGTGGTTTTTCAACACTAACACAAGTGCGAAAAGTGGTTTTTGCAACACTATCACAAGTGCAAAAAGTGTTTTTTCCACACTAATACAAGTGCAAAAGTGGTTTCCTGCACCAACAAAAGTGCGAAAAGTGGTTTTTCAACACTAACACAAGTGCGAAATGTGGTTTTTCAACACTAACACAAGTGCGAAAAGTGGTTTTTCCACACTAATACAAGTGAAAAAGTGGTTTCCTGCACCAACACAAGTGCGAAAAGTGGTTTTTCAACACTAACACAAGTGCGAAAAGTGGTTTTTCAACACTATCACAAGTGCAAAAAGTGTTTTTTCCACACTAATACAAGTGCAAAAGTGGTTTCCTGCACCAACACAAGTGCGAAAAGTGGTTTTTCAACACTAACTCAAGTGCAAAAAGTGGGTTTTCCACAGTAATACAAGTGCAAAAGTGGTTTCCTGCACCAACACAAGTGCGAAAAGTGGTTTTTCAACACTAACACAAGTGCGAAAAGTGGTTTTCAACACTAACTCAAGTGCAAAAAGTGGTTTTTCCACACTAATACAAGTGCAAAAGTGGTTTCCTGCACCAACACAAGTGCGAAAAGTGGTTTTTCAACACTAACAAAAGTGCGAAAAGTGGTTTTTCAACACTATCACAAGTGCAAAAAGTGGTTTTTCCACACTAATACAAGTGCGAAAGTGGTTTCCTGCACCAACACAAGTGCTAAAAGTGGTTTTTCCACACTAATACAAGTGCAAAAGTGGTTTCCTGCACCAACACAAGTGCTAAAAGTGGTTTTTCAACACTAACAAAAGTGCGAAAAGTGGTTTTTCAACACTATCACAAGTGCAAAAAGTGTTTTTTCCACACTAATACAAGTGCAAAAGTGGTTTCCTGCACCAACACAAGTGCGAAAAGTGGTTTTTCAACACTAACACAAGTGCGAAAAGTTGTTTTTCAACACTAACTCAAGTGCAAAAAGTGGTTTTTCCACACTAATACAAGTGCAAAAGTGGTTTCCTGCACCAACACAAGTGCGAAAAGTGGTTTTTCAACACTAACACAAGTGCGAAAAGTGGTTTTTCAACACTATCACAAGTGCAAAAAGTGGTTTTTCCACACTAATACAAGTGCAAAAGTGGTTTCCTGCACCAACACAAGTGCGAAAAGTGGTTTTTCAACACTATCACAAGTGCAAAAAGTGGTTTTTCCACACTAATACAAGTGCAAAAGTGGTTTCCTGCACCAACACAAGTGCGAAAAGTGGTTTTTCAACACTATCACAAGTGCAAAAAGTGTTTTTTCCACAGTAATACACGTGCAAAAGTGGTTTCCTGCACCAACACAAGTGCGAAAAGTGTTTTTTCAACACTAACACAAGTGCGAAAAGTGGTTTTTCAACACTAACTCAAGTGCAAAAAGTGGTTTTTCCACACTAATACAAGTGCAAAAGTGGTTTCCTGCACCAACACAAGTGCGAAAAGTGGTTTTTCAACACTATCACAAGTGCAAAAAGTGTTTTTTCCACAGTAATACACGTGCAAAAGTGGTTTCCTGCACCAACACAAGTGCGAAAAGTGTTTTTTCAACACTAACACAAGTGCGAAAAGTGGTTTTTCAACACTAACTCAAGTGCAAAAAGTGGTTTTTCCACACTAATACAAGTGCAAAAGTGGTTTCCTGCACCAACACAAGTGCGAAAAGTGGTTTTTCAACACGAACACAAGTGCAAAAAGTGGTTTTTCAACACTATCACAAGTGCAAAAAGTGGTTTTTCCACACTAATACAAATGCAAAAGTGGTTTCCTGCACCAACACAAGTGCGAAAAGTGGTTTTTCAACACTAGCACAAGTGCGAAAAGTGGTTTTTCAACACTATCACAAGTGCAAAAAGTGTTTTTTCCACACTAATACAAGTGCAAAAGTGGTTTCCTGCACCAACAAAAGTGCGAAAAGTGGTTTTTCAACACTAACACAAGTGCGAAATGTGGTTTTTCAACACTAACACAAGTGCGAAAAGTGGTTTTTCCACACTAATACAAGTGCAAAAGTGGTTTCCTGCACCAACACAAGTGCGAAAAGTGGTTTTTCAACACTAACACAAGTGCGAAAAGTGGTTTTTCAACATTATCACAAGTGCGAAAAGTGGTTTTTCCACACCAACACAAGTGCGAAAAGTGGTTTTTCAACACTAACAAAAGTGCGAAAAGTGGTTTTTCAACACTATCACAAGTGCAAAAAGTGGTTTTTCCACACTAATACAAGTGCGAAAGTGGTTTCCTGCACCAACACAAGTGCTAAAAGTGGTTTTTCCACACTAATACAAGTGCAAAAGTGGTTTCCTGCACTAACACAAGTGCTAAAAGTGGTTTTTCAACACTAACAAAAGTGCGAAATGTGGTTTTTCAACACTATCACAAGTGCAAAAAGTGTTTTTTCCACACTAATACAAGTGCAAAAGTGGTTTCCTGCACCAACACAAGTGCGAAAAGTGGTTTTTCAACACTAACACAAGTGCGAAAAGTTGTTTTTCAACACTAACTCAAGTGCAAAAAGTGGTTTTTCCACACTAATACAAGTGCAAAAGTGGTATCCTGCCACTTTCGCACACAAGTGCGAAAAGTGGTTTTTCAACACTAACACAAGTGCGAAAAGTGGTTTTTCAACACTATCACAAGTGCAAAAAGTGGTTTTTCCACACTAATACAAGTGCAAAAGTGGTTTCCTGCAACAAGACAAGTGCGAAAAGTGGTTTTTCAACACTATCACAAGTGCAAAAAGTGGTTTTTCCACACTAATACAAGTGCAAAAGTGGTTTCCTGCACCAACACAAGTGCGAAAAGTGGTTTTTCAACACTATCACAAGTGCAAAAAGTGTTTTTTCCACACTAATACAAGTGCAAAAGTGGTTTCCTGCACCAACACAAGTGCGAAAAGTGTTTTTTCAACACTAACACAAGTGCGAAAAGTGGTTTTTCAACACTAACTCAAGTGCAAAAAGTGGTTTTTCCACACTAATACAAGTGCAAAAGTGGTTTCCTGCACCAACACAAGTGCGAAAAGTGGTTTTTCAACACTAACACAAGTGTGAAAAGTGGTTTTTCAACACTATCACAAGTGCAAAAAGTGGTTTTTCCACACTAATACAAATGCAAAAGTGGTTTCCTGCACCAACACAAGTACGAAAAGTGGTTTTTCAACACTAACACAAGTGCGAAAAGTGGTTTTTCAACACTATCACAAGTGCAAAAAGTGTTTTTTCCACACTAATACAAGTGCAAAAGTGGTTTCCTGCAACAACACAAGTGCGAAAAGTGGTTTTTCAACACTAACACAAGTGCGAAAAGTGGTTTTTCAACACTATCACAAGTGCAAAAAGTGTTTTTTCCACACTAATACAAGTGCAAAAGTGGTTTCCTGCACCAACACAAGTGCGAAAAGTGGTTTTTCAACACTAACCCAAGTGCGAAAAGTGGTTTTTCAACACTATCACAAGTGCAAAAAGTGTTTTTTCCACACTAATACAAGTGCAAAAGTGGTTTCCTGCACCAACACAAGTGCGAAAAGTGGTTTTTCAACACTAACACGAGTGCGAAAAGTGGTTTTTCAACACTAACTCAAGTGCAAAAAGTGGTTTTTTCCACACTAATACAAGTGCAAAAGTGGTTTCCTGCACCAACACAAGTGCGAAAAGTGGTTTTTCAACACTAACAAAAGTGCGAAAAGTGGTTTTTCAATACTATCACAAGTGCAAAAAGTGGTTTTTCCACACGAATACAAGTGCAAAAGTGGTTTCCTGCACCAACACAAGTGCGAAAAGTGGTTTTTCAACACTAACACAAGTGCGAAAAGTGGTTTTTCCACACTAACTCAAGTGCAAAAAGTGGTTTTTCCACACTAATACAAGTGCAAAAGTGGTTTCCTGCACCAACACAAGTGCGAAAAGTGGTTTTTCAACACTAACACAAGTGCGAAAAGTGGTTTTTCAACACTATCACAAGTGCAAAAAGTGGTTTTTTCACACTAATACAAGTGCAAAAGTGGTTTCCTGCATCAACACAAGTGCGAAAAGTGGTTTTTCAAGACTAACACAAGTGCGAAAAGTGGTTTTTCAACACTATCACAAGTGTAAAAAGTGTTTTTTCCACACTAATACAAGTGCAAAAGTGGTTTCCTGCACCAACACAAGTGCGAAAAGTGGTTTTTCAACACTAACACAAGTGCGAAAAGTGGTTTTTCAACACTAACTCAAGTGCAAAAAGTGGTTTTTCCACACTAATACAAGTGCAAAAGTGGTTTCCTGCACCAACACAAGTGCGAAAAGTGGTTTTTCAACACTAACACAAGTGTGAAAAGTGGTTTTTCAACACTATCACAAGTGCAAAAAGTGTTTTTTCCACACTAATACAAGTGCAAAAGTGGTTTCCTGCACCAACACAAGTGCGAAAAGTGGTTTTTCAACACTAACACAAGTGCGAAAAGTGGATTTTCAACACTATCACAAGTGCAAAAAGTGGTTTTTCCACACTAATACAAGTGCAAAAGTGGTTTCCTGCACCAACACAAGTGCGAAAAGTGGTTTTTCAACACTAACACAAGTGCGAAAAGTGGTTTTTGCAACACTATCACAAGTGCAAAAAGTGTTTTTTCCACACTAATACAAGTGCAAAAGTGGTTTCCTGCACCAACAAAAGTGCGAAAAGTGGTTTTTCAACACTAACACAAGTGCGAAATGTGGTTTTTCAACACTAACACAAGTGCGAAAAGTGGTTTTTCCACACTAATACAAGTGAAAAAGTGGTTTCCTGCACCAACACAAGTGCGAAAAGTGGTTTTTCAACACTAACACAAGTGCGAAAAGTGGTTTTTCAACACTATCACAAGTGCAAAAAGTGTTTTTTCCACACTAATACAAGTGCAAAAGTGGTTTCCTGCACCAACACAAGTGCGAAAAGTGGTTTTTCAACACTAACTCAAGTGCAAAAAGTGGGTTTTCCACAGTAATACAAGTGCAAAAGTGGTTTCCTGCACCAACACAAGTGCGAAAAGTGGTTTTTCAACACTAACACAAGTGCGAAAAGTGGTTTTCAACACTAACTCAAGTGCAAAAAGTGGTTTTTCCACACTAATACAAGTGCAAAAGTGGTTTCCTGCACCAACACAAGTGCGAAAAGTGGTTTTTCAACACTAACAAAAGTGCGAAAAGTGGTTTTTCAACACTATCACAAGTGCAAAAAGTGGTTTTTCCACACTAATACAAGTGCGAAAGTGGTTTCCTGCACCAACACAAGTGCTAAAAGTGGTTTTTCCACACTAATACAAGTGCAAAAGTGGTTTCCTGCACCAACACAAGTGCTAAAAGTGGTTTTTCAACACTAACAAAAGTGCGAAAAGTGGTTTTTCAACACTATCACAAGTGCAAAAAGTGTTTTTTCCACACTAATACAAGTGCAAAAGTGGTTTCCTGCACCAACACAAGTGCGAAAAGTGGTTTTTCAACACTAACACAAGTGCGAAAAGTTGTTTTTCAACACTAACTCAAGTGCAAAAAGTGGTTTTTCCACACTAATACAAGTGCAAAAGTGGTTTCCTGCACCAACACAAGTGCGAAAAGTGGTTTTTCAACACTAACACAAGTGCGAAAAGTGGTTTTTCAACACTATCACAAGTGCAAAAAGTGGTTTTTCCACACTAATACAAGTGCAAAAGTGGTTTCCTGCACCAACACAAGTGCGAAAAGTGGTTTTTCAACACTATCACAAGTGCAAAAAGTGGTTTTTCCACACTAATACAAGTGCAAAAGTGGTTTCCTGCACCAACACAAGTGCGAAAAGTGGTTTTTCAACACTATCACAAGTGCAAAAAGTGTTTTTTCCACAGTAATACACGTGCAAAAGTGGTTTCCTGCACAAACACAAGTGCGAAAAGTGTTTTTTCAACACTAACACAAGTGCGAAAAGTGGTTTTTCAACACTAACTCAAGTGCAAAAAGTGGTTTTTCCACACTAATACAAGTGCAAAAGTGGTTTCCTGCACCAACACAAGTGCGAAAAGTGGTTTTTCAACACGAACACAAGTGCGAAAAGTGGTTTTTCAACACTATCACAAGTGCAAAAAGTGGTTTTTCCACACTAATACAAATGCAAAAGTGGTTTCCTGCACCAACACAAGTGCGAAAAGTGGTTTTTCAACACTAGCACAAGTGCGAAAAGTGGTTTTTCAACACTATCACAAGTGCAAAAAGTGTTTTTTCCACACTAATACAAGTGCAAAAGTGGTTTCCTGCACCAACAAAAGTGCGAAAAGTGGTTTTTCAACACTAACACAAGTGCGAAATGTGGTTTTTCAACACTAACACAAGTGCGAAAAGTGGTTTTTCCACACTAATACAAGTGCAAAAGTGGTTTCCTGCACCAACACAAGTGCGAAAAGTGGTTTTTCAACACTAACACAAGTGCGAAAAGTGGTTTTTCAACACTATCACAAGTGCGAAAAGTGGTTTTTCCACACCAACACAAGTGCGAAAAGTGGTTTTTCAACACTAACAAAAGTGCGAAAAGTGGTTTTTCAACACTATCACAAGTGCAAAAAGTGGTTTTTCCACACTAATACAAGTGCGAAAGTGGTTTCCTGCACCAACACAAGTGCTAAAAGTGGTTTTTCCACACTAATACAAGTGCAAAAGTGGTTTCCTGCACTAACACAAGTGCTAAAAGTGGTTTTTCAACACTAACAAAAGTGCGAAATGTGGTTTTTCAACACTATCACAAGTGCAAAAAGTGTTTTTTCCACACTAATACAAGTGCAAAAGTGGTTTCCTGCACCAACACAAGTGCGAAAAGTGGTTTTTCAACACTAACACAAGTGCGAAAAGTTGTTTTTCAACACTAACTCAAGTGCAAAAAGTGGTTTTTCCACACTAATACAAGTGCAAAAGTGGTATCCTGCCACTTTCGCACACAAGTGCGAAAAGTGGTTTTTCAACACTAACACAAGTGCGAAAAGTGGTTTTTCAACACTATCACAAGTGCAAAAAGTGGTTTTTCCACACTAATACAAGTGCAAAAGTGGTTTCCTGCAACAAGACAAGTGCGAAAAGTGGTTTTTCAACACTATCACAAGTGCAAAAAGTGGTTTTTCCACACTAATACAAGTGCAAAAGTGGTTTCCTGCACCAACACAAGTGCGAAAAGTGGTTTTTCAACACTATCACAAGTGCAAAAAGTGTTTTTTCCACACTAATACAAGTGCAAAAGTGGTTTCCTGCACCAACACAAGTGCGAAAAGTGTTTTTTCAACACTAACACAAGTGCGAAAAGTGGTTTTTCAACACTAACTCAAGTGCAAAAAGTGGTTTTTCCACACTAATACAAGTGCAAAAGTGGTTTCCTGCACCAACACAAGTGCGAAAAGTGGTTTTTCAACACTAACACAAGTGTGAAAAGTGGTTTTTCAACACTATCACAAGTGCAAAAAGTGGTTTTTCCACACTAATACAAATGCAAAAGTGGTTTCCTGCACCAACACAAGTACGAAAAGTGGTTTTTCAACACTAACACAAGTGCGAAAAGTGGTTTTTCAACACTATCACAAGTGCAAAAAGTGTTTTCTCCACACTAATACAAGTGCAAAAGTGGTTTCCTGCAACAACACAAGTGCGAAAAGTGGTTTTTCAACACTAACACAAGTGCGAAAAGTGGTTTTTCAACACTATCACAAGTGCAAAAAGTGTTTTTTCCACACTAATACAAGTGCAAAAGTGGTTTCCTGCACCAACACAAGTGCGAAAAGTGGTTTTTCAACACTAACACAAGTGCGAAAAGTGGTTTTTCAACACTAACTCAAGTGCAAAAAGTGGTTTTTCCACACTAATACAAGTGCAAAACTGGTTTCCTGCACCAACACAAGTGCGAAAAGTGGTTTTTCAACACTAACACAAGTGCGAAAAGTGGTTTTTCAACACTATCACAAGTGCAAAAAGTGGTTTTTCCACACTAATACAAGTGCAAAAGTGGTTTCCTGCACCAACACAAGTGCGAAAAGTGGTTTTTCAACACTAACACAAATGCGAAAAGTGGTTTTTCCACACTAATACAAGTGCAAAAGTGGTTTCCTGCACCAACACAAGTGCGAAAAGTGGTTTTTCAACACTAACACAAGTGCGAAAAGTGGATTTTCAACACTATCACAAGTGCAAAAAGTGGTTTTTCCACACTAATACAAGTGCAAAAGTGGTTTCCTGCACCAACACAAGTGCGAAAAGTGGTTTTTCAACACTAACACAAGTGCGAAAAGTGGTTTTTGCAACACTATCACAAGTGCAAAAAGTGTTTTTTCCACACTAATACAAGTGCAAAAGTGGTTTCCTGCACCAACAAAAGTGCGAAAAGTGGTTTTTCAACACTAACACAAGTGCGAAATGTGGTTTTTCAACACTAACACAAGTGCGAAAAGTGGTTTTTCCACACTAATACAAGTGAAAAAGTGGTTTCCTGCACCAACACAAGTGCGAAAAGTGGTTTTTCAACACTAACACAAGTGCGAAAAGTGGTTTTTCAACACTATCACAAGTGCAAAAAGTGTTTTTTCCACACTAATACAAGTGCAAAAGTGGTTTCCTGCACCAACACAAGTGCGAAAAGTGGTTTTTCAACACTAACTCAAGTGCAAAAAGTGGGTTTTCCACAGTAATACAAGTGCAAAAGTGGTTTCCTGCACCAACACAAGTGCGAAAAGTGGTTTTTCAACACTAACACAAGTGCGAAAAGTGGTTTTCAACACTAACTCAAGTGCAAAAAGTGGTTTTTCCACACTAATACAAGTGCAAAAGTGGTTTCCTGCACCAACACAAGTGCGAAAAGTGGTTTTTCAACACTAACAAAAGTGCGAAAAGTGGTTTTTCAACACTATCACAAGTGCAAAAAGTGGTTTTTCCACACTAATACAAGTGCGAAAGTGGTTTCCTGCACCAACACAAGTGCTAAAAGTGGTTTTTCCACACTAATACAAGTGCAAAAGTGGTTTCCTGCACCAACACAAGTGCTAAAAGTGGTTTTTCAACACTAACAAAAGTGCGAAAAGTGGTTTTTCAACACTATCACAAGTGCAAAAAGTGTTTTTTCCACACTAATACAAGTGCAAAAGTGGTTTCCTGCACCAACACAAGTGCGAAAAGTGGTTTTTCAACACTAACACAAGTGCGAAAAGTTGTTTTTCAACACTAACTCAAGTGCAAAAAGTGGTTTTTCCACACTAATACAAGTGCAAAAGTGGTTTCCTGCACCAACACAAGTGCGAAAAGTGGTTTTTCAACACTAACACAAGTGCGAAAAGTGGTTTTTCAACACTATCACAAGTGCAAAAAGTGGTTTTTCCACACTAATACAAGTGCAAAAGTGGTTTCCTGCACCAACACAAGTGCGAAAAGTGGTTTTTCAACACTATCACAAGTGCAAAAAGTGGTTTTTCCACACTAATACAAGTGCAAAAGTGGTTTCCTGCACCAACACAAGTGCGAAAAGTGGTTTTTCAACACTATCACAAGTGCAAAAAGTGTTTTTTCCACAGTAATACACGTGCAAAAGTGGTTTCCTGCACAAACACAAGTGCGAAAAGTGTTTTTTCAACACTAACACAAGTGCGAAAAGTGGTTTTTCAACACTAACTCAAGTGCAAAAAGTGGTTTTTCCACACTAATACAAGTGCAAAAGTGGTTTCCTGCACCAACACAAGTGCGAAAAGTGGTTTTTCAACACGAACACAAGTGCGAAAAGTGGTTTTTCAACACTATCACAAGTGCAAAAAGTGGTTTTTCCACACTAATACAAATGCAAAAGTGGTTTCCTGCACCAACACAAGTGCGAAAAGTGGTTTTTCAACACTAGCACAAGTGCGAAAAGTGGTTTTTCAACACTATCACAAGTGCAAAAAGTGTTTTTTCCACACTAATACAAGTGCAAAAGTGGTTTCCTGCACCAACAAAAGTGCGAAAAGTGGTTTTTCAACACTAACACAAGTGCGAAATGTGGTTTTTCAACACTAACACAAGTGCGAAAAGTGGTTTTTCCACACTAATACAAGTGCAAAAGTGGTTTCCTGCACCAACACAAGTGCGAAAAGTGGTTTTTCAACACTAACACAAGTGCGAAAAGTGGTTTTTCAACACTATCACAAGTGCGAAAAGTGGTTTTTCCACACCAACACAAGTGCGAAAAGTGGTTTTTCAACACTAACAAAAGTGCGAAAAGTGGTTTTTCAACACTATCACAAGTGCAAAAAGTGGTTTTTCCACACTAATACAAGTGCGAAAGTGGTTTCCTGCACCAACACAAGTGCTAAAAGTGGTTTTTCCACACTAATACAAGTGCAAAAGTGGTTTCCTGCACTAACACAAGTGCTAAAAGTGGTTTTTCAACACTAACAAAAGTGCGAAATGTGGTTTTTCAACACTATCACAAGTGCAAAAAGTGTTTTTTCCACACTAATACAAGTGCAAAAGTGGTTTCCTGCACCAACACAAGTGCGAAAAGTGGTTTTTCAACACTAACACAAGTGCGAAAAGTTGTTTTTCAACACTAACTCAAGTGCAAAAAGTGGTTTTTCCACACTAATACAAGTGCAAAAGTGGTATCCTGCCACTTTCGCACACAAGTGCGAAAAGTGGTTTTTCAACACTAACACAAGTGCGAAAAGTGGTTTTTCAACACTATCACAAGTGCAAAAAGTGGTTTTTCCACACTAATACAAGTGCAAAAGTGGTTTCCTGCAACAAGACAAGTGCGAAAAGTGGTTTTTCAACACTATCACAAGTGCAAAAAGTGGTTTTTCCACACTAATACAAGTGCAAAAGTGGTTTCCTGCACCAACACAAGTGCGAAAAGTGGTTTTTCAACACTATCACAAGTGCAAAAAGTGTTTTTTCCACACTAATACAAGTGCAAAAGTGGTTTCCTGCACCAACACAAGTGCGAAAAGTGTTTTTTCAACACTAACACAAGTGCGAAAAGTGGTTTTTCAACACTAACTCAAGTGCAAAAAGTGGTTTTTCCACACTAATACAAGTGCAAAAGTGGTTTCCTGCACCAACACAAGTGCGAAAAGTGGTTTTTCAACACTAACACAAGTGTGAAAAGTGGTTTTTCAACACTATCACAAGTGCAAAAAGTGGTTTTTCCACACTAATACAAATGCAAAAGTGGTTTCCTGCACCAACACAAGTACGAAAAGTGGTTTTTCAACACTAACACAAGTGCGAAAAGTGGTTTTTCAACACTATCACAAGTGCAAAAAGTGTTTTCTCCACACTAATACAAGTGCAAAAGTGGTTTCCTGCAACAACACAAGTGCGAAAAGTGGTTTTTCAACACTAACACAAGTGCGAAAAGTGGTTTTTCAACACTATCACAAGTGCAAAAAGTGTTTTTTCCACACTAATACAAGTGCAAAAGTGGTTTCCTGCACCAACACAAGTGCGAAAAGTGGTTTTTCAACACTAACACAAGTGCGAAAAGTGGTTTTTCAACACTAACTCAAGTGCAAAAAGTGGTTTTTCCACACTAATACAAGTGCAAAACTGGTTTCCTGCACCAACACAAGTGCGAAAAGTGGTTTTTCAACACTAACACAAGTGCGAAAAGTGGTTTTTCAACACTATCACAAGTGCAAAAAGTGGTTTTTCCACACTAATACAAGTGCAAAAGTGGTTTCCTGCACCAACACAAGTGCGAAAAGTGGTTTTTCAACACTAACACAAATGCGAAAAGTGGTTTTTCAACACTATCACAAGTGCAAAAAGTGTTTTTTCCACACTAATACAAGTGCAAAAGTGGTTTCCTGCACCAACACAAGTGCGAAAAGTGGTTTTTCAACACTAACACAAGTGCGAAAAGTGGTTTTTCAACACTATCACAAGTGCAAAAAGTGTTTTTTCCACACTAATACAAGTGCTAAAGTGGTTTCCTGCACCAACACAAGTGTGAAAAGTGGTTTTTCAACACTAACACAAGTGCGAAAAGTGGTTTTTCAACACTATCACAAGTGCAAAAAGTGTTTTTGCCACACTAATACAAGTGCAAAAGTGGTTTCATGCACCAACAAAAGTGCGAAAAGTGGTTTTTCAACACTAACACAAGTGCGAAATGTGGTTTTTCAACACTAACTCAAGTGCGAAAAGTGGTTTTTCCACACTAATACAAGTGAAAAAGTGGTTTCCTGCACCAACACAAGTGCGAAAAGTGGTTTTTCATCACTAACACAAGTGCGAAAAGTGGTTTTTCAACACTAACACAAGTGCGAAAAGTGTTTTTGCCACACTATATACAAGTGCAAAAGTGGATCCCTGCACCAACACAAGTGCGAAGTGGTTTTTCAACACTAACACAAGTGCGAAAAGTGGTTTTTCAACACTAAAAGAAGTGCAAAAAGTGTTTTTTCCACACTAATACAAGTGCAAAAGTGGTTTCCTGCACCAACACAAGTGCGAAAAGTGGTTTTTCAACTCTAACACAAGTGCAAAAAGTGGTTTTTCAACACGAACACAAGTGCAAAAAGTGGTTTTTCAACACTAACACAAGTGCGAAAAGTGGTTTTTCAACACTAACACAAGTGCGAAAAGTGGTTTTTCCACACTAATACAAGTGCAAAAGTGGTTTTTCAACACTAACACAAGTGCGAAAAGTGTTTTTTCCACACTAATACAAGTGCAAAAGTGGTTTCCTGCAAAAACACAAGTGCGAAAAGTGGTTTTTCAACACTAACTCAAGTGCAAAAAGTGGGTTTCCCACACTAATACAAGTGCAAAAGTGGTTTCCTGCACCAACACAAGTGCGAAAAGTGGTTTTTCAACACTAACACAAGTGTGAAAAGTGGTTTTCAACACTAACTCAAGTGCAAAAAGTGGTTTTTCCACACTAATACAAGCGCAAAAGTGGTTTCCTGCACCAACACAAGTGCGAAAAGTGGTTTTTCCACAATAATACAAGTGCAAAAGTGGTTACCTGCACCAACACAAGTGCTAAAAGTGGTTTTTCAACACTAACAAAAGTGCAAAAAGTGGTTTTTCAACACTATCACAAGTGCAAAAAGTGGTTTTTCCACACTAATACAAGTGCGAAAGTGGTTTCCTGCACCAACACAAGTGCTAAAAGTGGTTTTTCCACAATAATACAAGTGCAAAAGTGGTTACCTGCACCAACACAAGTGCTAAAAGTGGTTTTTCAACACTAACAAAAGTGTGAAAAGTGGTTTTTCAACACTATCACAAGTGCAAAAAGTGTTTTTTCCACACTAATACAAGTGCAAAAGTGGTTTCCTGCACCAACACAAGTGCGAAAAGTGGTTTTTCAACACTAACACAAGTGCGAAAGGTTGTTTTTCAACACTAACTCAAGTGCAAAAAGTGGTTTTTCCACACTAATACAAGTGCAAAAGTGGTTTCCTGCACCAACACAAGTGCGAAAAGTGGTTTTTCAACACTAACACAAGTGCGAAAAGTGGTTTTTCAACACTATCACAAGTGCAAAAAGTGGTTTTTCCACACTAATACAAGTGCAAAAGTGGTTTCCTGCACCAACACAAGTGCGAAAAGTGGTTTTTCAACACTATCACAAGTGCAAAAAGTGTTTTTTCCACACTAATACAAGTGCAAAAGTGGTTTCCTGCACCAACACAAGTGCGAAAAGTGTTTTTTCAACACTAACACAAGTGCGAAAAGTGGTTTTTCAACACTAACTCAAGTGCAAAAAGTGGTTTTTCCACACTAATACAAGTGCAAAAGTGGTTTCCTGCACCAACACAAGTGCGAAAAGTGGTTTTTCAACACTAACACAAGTGTGAAAAGTGGTTTTTCAACACTATCACAAGTGCAAAAAGTGGTTTTTCCACACTAATACAAATGCAAAAGTGGTTTCCTGCACCAACACAAGTACGAAAAGTGGTTTTTCAACACTAACACAAGTGCGAAAAGTGGTTTTTCAACACTATCACAAGTGCAAAAAGTGTTTTCTCCACACTAATACAAGTGCAAAAGTGGTTTCCTGCAACAACACAAGTGCGAAAAGTGGTTTTTCAACACTAACACAAGTGCGAAAAGTGGTTTTTCAACACTATCAC
The DNA here is from genome assembly GCF_964187855.1 of Myxine glutinosa. NCBI lineage: Eukaryota > Metazoa > Chordata > Myxini > Myxiniformes > Myxinidae > Myxine > Myxine glutinosa. The sequence goes on along the minus strand of NW_027618550.1, from coordinate 14,352 downwards.
AAGTGCAAAAAGTGTTTTTTCCACACTAATACAAGTGCAAAAGTGGTTTCCTGCACCAACACAAGTGCGAAAAGTGGTTTTTCAACACTAACACAAGTGCGAAAAGTGGTTTTTCAACACTAACTCAAGTGCAAAAAGTGGTTTTTCCACACTAATACAAGTGCAAAACTGGTTTCCTGCACCAACACAAGTGCGAAAAGTGGTTTTTCAACACTAACACAAGTGCGAAAAGTGGTTTTTCAACACTATCACAAGTGCAAAAAGTGGTTTTTCCACACTAATACAAGTGCAAAAGTGGTTTCCTGCACCAACACAAGTGCGAAAAGTGGTTTTTCAACACTAACACAAATGCGAAAAGTGGTTTTTCAACACTATCACAAGTGCAAAAAGTGTTTTTTCCACACTAATACAAGTGCAAAAGTGGTTTCCTGCACCAACACAAGTGCGAAAAGTGGTTTTTCAACACTAACACAAGTGCGAAAAGTGGTTTTTCAACACTATCACAAGTGCAAAAAGTGTTTTTTTCCACACTAATACAAGTGCTAAAGTGGTTTCCTGCACCAACACAAGTGTGAAAAGTGGTTTTTCAACACTAACACAAGTGCGAAAAGTGGTTTTTCAACACTATCACAAGTGCAAAAAGTGTTTTTGCCACACTAATACAAGTGCAAAAGTGGTTTCATGCACCAACAAAAGTGCGAAAAGTGGTTTTTCAACACTAACACAAGTGCGAAATGTGGTTTTTCAACACTAACTCAAGTGCGAAAAGTGGTTTTTCCACACTAATACAAGTGAAAAAGTGGTTTCCTGCACCAACACAAGTGCGAAAAGTGGTTTTTCATCACTAACACAAGTGCGAAAAGTGGTTTTTCAACACTAACACAAGTGCGAAAAGTGTTTTTGCCACACTATATACAAGTGCAAAAGTGGATCCCTGCACCAACACAAGTGCGAAGTGGTTTTTCAACACTAACACAAGTGCGAAAAGTGGTTTTTCAACACTAAAAGAAGTGCAAAAAGTGTTTTTTCCACACTAATACAAGTGCAAAAGTGGTTTCCTGCACCAACACAAGTGCGAAAAGTGGTTTTTCAACTCTAACACAAGTGCAAAAAGTGGTTTTTCAACACGAACACAAGTGCAAAAAGTGGTTTTTCAACACTAACACAAGTGCGAAAAGTGGTTTTTCAACACTAACACAAGTGCGAAAAGTGGTTTTTCCACACTAATACAAGTGCAAAAGTGGTTTTTCAACACTAACACAAGTGCGAAAAGTGTTTTTTCCACACTAATACAAGTGCAAAAGTGGTTTCCTGCAAAAACACAAGTGCGAAAAGTGGTTTTTCAACACTAACTCAAGTGCAAAAAGTGGGTTTCCCACACTAATACAAGTGCAAAAGTGGTTTCCTGCACCAACACAAGTGCGAAAAGTGGTTTTTCAACACTAACACAAGTGTGAAAAGTGGTTTTCAACACTAACTCAAGTGCAAAAAGTGGTTTTTCCACACTAATACAAGCGCAAAAGTGGTTTCCTGCACCAACACAAGTGCGAAAAGTGGTTTTTCCACAATAATACAAGTGCAAAAGTGGTTACCTGCACCAACACAAGTGCTAAAAGTGGTTTTTCAACACTAACAAAAGTGCAAAAAGTGGTTTTTCAACACTATCACAAGTGCAAAAAGTGGTTTTTCCACACTAATACAAGTGCGAAAGTGGTTTCCTGCACCAACACAAGTGCTAAAAGTGGTTTTTCCACAATAATACAAGTGCAAAAGTGGTTACCTGCACCAACACAAGTGCTAAAAGTGGTTTTTCAACACTAACAAAAGTGTGAAAAGTGGTTTTTCAACACTATCACAAGTGCAAAAAGTGTTTTTTCCACACTAATACAAGTGCAAAAGTGGTTTCCTGCACCAACACAAGTGCGAAAAGTGGTTTTTCAACACTAACACAAGTGCGAAAGGTTGTTTTTCAACACTAACTCAAGTGCAAAAAGTGGTTTTTCCACACTAATACAAGTGCAAAAGTGGTTTCCTGCACCAACACAAGTGCGAAAAGTGGTTTTTCAACACTAACACAAGTGCGAAAAGTGGTTTTTCAACACTATCACAAGTGCAAAAAGTGGTTTTTCCACACTAATACAAGTGCAAAAGTGGTTTCCTGCACCAACACAAGTGCGAAAAGTGGTTTTTCAACACTATCACAAGTGCAAAAAGTGTTTTTTCCACACTAATACAAGTGCAAAAGTGGTTTCCTGCACCAACACAAGTGCGAAAAGTGTTTTTTCAACACTAACACAAGTGCGAAAAGTGGTTTTTCAACACTAACTCAAGTGCAAAAAGTGGTTTTTCCACACTAATACAAGTGCAAAAGTGGTTTCCTGCACCAACACAAGTGCGAAAAGTGGTTTTTCAACACTAACACAAGTGCGAAAAGTGGTTTTTCAACACTATCACAAGTGCAAAAAGTGGTTTTTCCACACTAATACAAGTGCAAAAGTGGTTTCCTGCACCAACACAAGTGCAAAAAGTGGTTTTTCAACACTAACATAAGTGCGAAATGTGGTTTTTCAACACTAACACATGTGCGAAAAGTGGTTTTTCCACACTAATACAAGTGCAAAAGTGGTTTCCTGCACTAACACAAGTGCGAAAAGTGGTTTTTCAACACTAACACAAGTGCGAAAAGTGGTTTTTCAACACTATCACAAGTGCAAAAAGTGTTTTTTCCACACTAATACAAGTGCAAAAGTGGTTTCCTGCACCAACACAAGTGCGAAAAGTGGTTTTTCAACACTAACACAAGTGCGAAAAGTGGTTTTTCAACACTAACTCAAGTGCAAAAAGTGGTTTTTCCACACTAATACAAGTGCAAAAGTGGTTTCCTGCACCAACACAAGTGCGAAAAGTGGTTTTTCAACACTAACACAAGTGCGAAAAGTGGTTTTTCAACACTAACTCAAGTGCAAAAAGTGGTTTTTCCACACTAATACAAGTGCAAAAGTGGTTTCCTGCACCAACACAAGTGCGAAAAGTGGTTTTTCAACACTAACACAAGTGCGAAAAGTGGTTTTTCAACACTATCACAAGTGCAAAAAGTGGTTTTTCCACACTAATACAAGTGCAAAAGTGGTTTCCTGCACCAACACAAGTGCGAAAAGTGGTTTTTCAACACTAACACAAATGCGAAAAGTGGTTTTTCAACACTATCACAAGTGCAAAAAGTGTTTTTTCCACACTAATACAAGTGCAAAAGTGGTTTCCTGCACCAACACAAGTGCGAAAAGTGGTTTTTCAACACTAACACAAGTGCGAAAAGTGGTTTTTCAACACTATCACAAGTGCAAAAAGTGTTTTTTCCACACTAATACAAGTGCAAAAGTGGTTTCCTGCACCAACACAAGTGCGAAAAGTGGTTTTTCAACACTAACACAAGTGCGAAAAGTGGTTTTTCAACACTATCACAAGTGCAAAAAGTGTTTTTTCCACACTAATACAAGTGCAAAAGTGGTTTCATGAACCAACAAAAGTGCGAAAAGTGGTTTTTCAACACTAACACAAGTGCGAAATGTGGTTTTTCAACACTAACTCAAGTGCGAAAAGTGGTTTTTCCACACTAATACAAGTGCAAAAGTGGTTTCCTGCACCAACACAAGTGCGAAAAGTGGTTTTTCATCACTAACACAAGTGCGAAAATTGGTTTTTCAACACTAATACAAGTGCAAAAGTGGTTTCCTGCACCAACACAAGTGCGAAAAGTGGATTTTCAACACTAACACAAGTGCAAAAAGTGGTTTTGCAACACGAACACAAGTGCAAAAAGTGGTTTTTCAACACTAACACAAGTGCGAAAAGTGGTTTTTCAACACTAACACAAGTGCGAAAAGTGGTTTTTCCACACTAATACAAGTGCAAAAGTGGTTTTTCAACACTAACACAAGTGCGAAAAGTGGTTTTTCCACACTAATACAAGTGCAAAAGTGGTTTCCTGCACCAACACAAGTGCGAAAAGTGGTTTTTCATCACTAACACAAGTGCGAAAAGTGGTTTTTCAACACTAACACAAGTGCGAAAAGTGTTTTTTCCACACTATATACAAGTGCAAAAGTGGTTTCCTGCACCAACACAAGTGCGAAGTGGTTTTTCAACACTAACACAAGTGCGAAAAGTGGTTTTTCCACACTAATACAAGTGCAAAAGTGGTTTCCTGCACCAACACAAGTGCGAAAAGTGGTTTTTCATCACTAACACAAGTGCGAAAAGTGGTTTTTCAACACTAACACAAGTGCGAAAAGTGTTTTTTCCACACTATATACAAGTGCAAAAGTGGTTTCCTGCACCAACACAAGTGCGAAGTGGTTTTTCAACACTAACACAAGTGCGAAAAGTGGTTTTTCAACACTAACAGAAGTGCAAAAAGTGTTTTTTCCACACTAATACAAGTGCAAAAGTGGTTTCCTGCACCAACACAAGTGCGAAAAGTGGTTTTTCAACACTAACACAAGTGCAAAAAGTGGTTTTTCAACACGAACACAAGTGCAAAAAGTGGTTTTTCAACACTAACACAAGTGCGAAAAGTGGTTTTTCAACACTAACACAAGTGCGAAAAGTGGTTTTTCCACACTAATACAAGTGCAAAAGTCGTTTTTCAACAATAACACAAGTGCGAAAAGTGTTTTTTCCACACTAATACAAGTGCAAAAGTGGTTTCCTGCAAAAACACAAGTGCGAAGTGGTTTTCCAACACTAACACAAGTGCGAAAAGTGGTTTTTCAACACTAACAGAAGTGCAAAAAGTGTTTTTTCCACACTAATACAAGTGCAAAAGTGGTTTCCTGCACCAACACAAGTGCGAAAAGTGGTTTTTCAACACTAACACAAGTGCGAAAAGTGGTTTTTCAACACTATCACAAGTGCAAAAAGTGTTTTTTCCACACTAATACAAGTGCAAAAGTGGTTTCCTGCACCAACACAAGTGCGAAAAGTGGTTTTTCAACACTAACACAAGTGCGAAAAGTGGTTTTTCAACACTATCACAAGTGCAAAAAGTGTTTTTTCCACACTAATACAAGTGCAAAAGTGGTTTCATGCACCAACAAAAGTGCGAAAAGTGGTTTTTCAACACTAACACAAGTGCGAAATGTGGTTTTTCAACACTAACTCAAGTGCGAAAAGTGGTTTTTCCACACTAATACAAGTGAAAAAGTGGTTTCCTGCACCAACACAAGTGCGAAAAGTGGTTTTTCATCACTAACACAAGTGCGAAAAGTGGTTTTTCAACACTAACACAAGTGCGAAAAGTGTTTTTTCCACACTAATACAAGTGCAAAAGTGGTTTCATGCACCAACAAAAGTGCGAAAAGTGGTTTTTCAACACTAACACAAGTGCGAAATGTGGTTTTTCAACACTAACTCAAGTGCGAAAAGTGGTTTTTCCACACTAATACAAGTGAAAAAGTGGTTTCCTGCACCAACACAAGTGCGAAAAGTGGTTTTTCATCACTAACACAAGTGCGAAAAGTGGTTTTTCAACACTAACACAAGTGTGAAAAGTGTTTTTTCCACACTATATACAAGTGCAAAAGTGGATCCCTGCACCAACACAAGTGCGAAGTGGTTTTTCAACACTAACACAAGTGCGAAAAGTGGTTTTTCAACACTAACAGAAGTGCAAAAAGTGTTTTTTCCACACTAATACAAGTGCAAAAGTGGTTTCCTGCACCAACACAAGTGCGAAAAGTGGTTTTTCAACACTAACACAAGTGCAAAAAGTGGTTTTTCAACACGAACACAAGTGCAAAAAGTGGTTTTTCAACACTAACACAAGTGCGAAAAGTGGTTTTTCAACACTAACACAAGTGCGAAAAGTGGTTTTTCCACACTAATACAAGTGCAAAAGTGGTTTTTCAACACTAACACAAGTGCGAAAAGTGTTTTTTCCACACTAATACAAGTGCAAAAGTGGTTTCCTGCAAAAACACAAGTGCGAAAAGTGGTTTTTCAACACTAACTGAAGTGCAAAAAGTGGGTTTTCCACACTAATACAAGTGCAAAAGTGGTTTCCTGCACCAACACAAGTGCGAAAAGTGGTTTTTCAACACTAACACAAGTGTGAAAAGTGGTTTTCAACACTAACTCAAGTGCAAAAAGTGGTTTTTCCACACTAATACAAGTGCAAAAGTGGTTTCCTGCACCAACACAAGTGCGAAAAGTGGTTTTTCAACACTAACAAAAGTGCAAAAAGTGGTTTTTCAACACTATCACAAGTGCAAAAAGTGTTTTTTCCACACTATATACAAGTGCAAAAGTGGTTTCCTGCACCAACACAAGTGCGAAGTGGTTTTTCAACACTAACACAAGTGCGAAAAGTGGTTTTTCAACACTAACAGAAGTGCAAAAAGTGTTTTTTCCACACTAATACAAGTGCAAAAGTGGTTTCCTGCACCAACACAAGTGCGAAAAGTGGTTTTTCAACACTAACACAAGTGCAAAAAGTGGTTTTTCAACACGAACACAAGTGCAAAAAGTGGCTTTTCAACACTAACACAAGTGCGAAAAGTGGTTTTTCAACACTAACACAAGTGCGAAAAGTGGTTTTTCCACACTAATACAAGTGCAAAAGTCGTTTTTCAACAATAACACAAGTGCGAAAAGTGTTTTTTCCACACTAATACAAGTGCAAAAGTGGTTTCCTGCAAAAACACAAGTGCGAAGTGGTTTTCCAACACTAACACAAGTGCGAAAAGTGGTTTTTCAACACTAACAGAAGTGCAAAAAGTGTTTTTTCCACACTAATACAAGTGCAAAAGTGGTTTCCTGCACCAACACAAGTGCGAAAAGTGGTTTTTCAACACTAACACAAGTGCGAAAAGTGGTTTTTCAACACTATCACAAGTGCAAAAAGTGTTTTTTCCACACTAATACAAGTGCAAAAGTGGTTTCCTGCACCAACACAAGTGCGAAAAGTGGTTTTTCAACACTAACACAAGTGCGAAAAGTGGTTTTTCAACACTATCACAAGTGCAAAAAGTGTTTTTTCCACACTAATACAAGTGCAAAAGTGGTTTCATGCACCAACAAAAGTGCGAAAAGTGGTTTTTCAACACTAACACAAGTGCGAAATGTGGTTTTTCAACACTAACTCAAGTGCGAAAAGTGGTTTTTCCACACTAATACAAGTGCAAAAGTGGTTTCCTGCACCAACACAAGTGCGAAAAGTGGTTTATCAACACTAACACAAGTGCGAAAAGTGGTTTTTCAACACTATCACAAGTGCAAAAAGTGGTTTTTCCACACTAATACAAGTGCAAAAGTGGTTTCCTGCACCAACACAAGTGCGAAAAGTGGTTTTTCAACACTATCACAAGTGCAAAAAGTGTTTTTTCCACACTAATACAAGTGCAAAAGTGGTTTCCTGCACCAACACAAGTGCGAAAAGTGGTTTTTCAACACTAACACAAGTGCGAAAAGTGGTTTTTCAACACTATCACAAGTGCAAAAAGTGCTTTTTTCCACACTAATACAAGTGCAAAAGTGGTTTCCTGCACCAACACAAGTGCGAAAAGTGGTTTTTCAACACTAACACAAGTGCGAAAAGTGGTTTTTCAACACTATCACAAGTGCAAAAAGTGTTTTTTCCACACTAATACAAGTGCAAAAGTGGTTTCCTGCACCAACACAAGTGCGAAAAGTGGTTTTTCAACACTACCACAACTGCGAAAAGTTGTTTTTTAACACTAACTCAAGTGCAAAAAGTGGTTTTTCCACACTAATACAAGTGCAAAAGTGGTTTCCTGCACCAACACAAGTGCGAAAAGTGGTTTTTCAACACTAACACAAGTGCAAAAAGTGGTTTTTCAACACGAACACAAGTGCAAAAAGTGGTTTTTCAACACTAACACAAGTGCGAAAAGTGGTTTTTCAACACTAACACAAGTGCGAAAAGTGGTTTTTCCACACTAATACAAGTGCAAAAGTCGTTTTTCAACAATAACACAAGTGCGAAAAGTGTTTTTCCACACTAATACAAGTGCAAAAGTGGTTTCCTGCAAAAACACAAGTGCGAAGTGGTTTTCCAACACTAACACAAGTGCGAAAAGTGGTTTTTCAACACTAACAGAAGTGCAAAAAGTGTTTTTTCCACACTAATACAAGTGCAAAAGTGGTTTCCTGCACCAACACAAGTGCGAAAAGTGGTTTTTCAACACTAACACAAGTGCGAAAAGTGGTTTTTCAACACTATCACAAGTGCAAAAAGTGTTTTTTCCACACTAATACAAGTGCAAAAGTGGTGTCCTGCACCAACACAAGTGCGAAAAGTGGTTTTTCAACACTAACACAAGTGCGAAAAGTGGTTTTTCAACACTATCACAAGTGCAAAAAGTGTTTTTTCCACACTAATACAAGTGCAAAAGTGGTTTCATGCACCAACAAAAGTGCGAAAAGTGGTTTTTCAACACTAACACAAGTGCGAAATGTGGTTTTTCAACACTAACTCAAGTGCGAAAAGTGGTTTTTTCCACACTAATACAAGTGAAAAAGTGGTTTCCTGCACCAACACAAGTGCGAAAAGTGGTTTTTCATCACTAACACAAGTGCGAAAAGTGGTTTTTCAACACTAACACAAGTGCGAAAAGTGTTTTTTCCACACTAATACAAGTGCAAAAGTGGTTTCATGCACCAACAAAAGTGCGAAAAGTGGTTTTTCAACACTAACACAAGTGCGAAATGTGGTTTTTCAACACTAACTCAAGTGCGAAAAGTGGTTTTTCCACACTAATACAAGTGAAAAAGTGGTTTCCTGCACCAACACAAGTGCGAAAAGTGGTTTTTCATCACTAACACAAGTGCGAAAAGTGGTTTTTCAACACTAACACAAGTGTGAAAAGTGTTTTTTCCACACTATATACAAGTGCAAAAGTGGATCCCTGCACCAACACAAGTGCGAAGTGGTTTTTCAACACTAACACAAGTGCGAAAAGTGGTTTTTCAACACTAACAGAAGTGCAAAAAGTGTTTTTTCCACACTAATACAAGTGCAAAAGTGGTTTCCTGCACCAACACAAGTGCGAAAAGTGGTTTTTCAACACTAACACAAGTGCAAAAAGTGGTTTTTCAACACGAACACAAGTGCAAAAAGTGGTTTTTCAACACTAACACAAGTGCGAAAAGTGGTTTTTCAACACTAACACAAGTGCGAAAAGTGGTTTTTCCACACTAATACAAGTGCAAAAGTGGTTTTTCAACACTAACACAAGTGCGAAAAGTGTTTTTTCCACACTAATACAAGTGCAAAAGTGGTTTCCTGCAAAAACACAAGTGCGAAAAGTGGTTTTTCAACACTAACTGAAGTGCAAAAAGTGGGTTTTCCACACTAATACAAGTGCAAAAGTGGTTTCCTGCACCAACACAAGTGCGAAAAGTGGTTTTTCAACACTAACACAAGTGTGAAAAGTGGTTTTCAACACTAACTCAAGTGCAAAAAGTGGTTTTTCCACACTAATACAAGTGCAAAAGTGGTTTCCTGCACCAACACAAGTGCGAAAAGTGGTTTTTCAACACTAACAAAAGTGCAAAAAGTGGTTTTTCAACACTATCACAAGTGCAAAAAGTGTTTTTTCCACACTATATACAAGTGCAAAAGTGGTTTCCTGCACCAACACAAGTGCGAAGTGGTTTTTCAACACTAACACAAGTGCGAAAAGTGGTTTTTCAACACTAACAGAAGTGCAAAAAGTGTTTTTTCCACACTAATACAAGTGCAAAAGTGGTTTCCTGCACCAACACAAGTGCGAAAAGTGGTTTTTCAACACTAACACAAGTGCAAAAAGTGGTTTTTCAACACGAACACAAGTGCAAAAAGTGGTTTTTCAACACTAACACAAGTGCGAAAAGTGGTTTTTCAACACTAACACAAGTGCGAAAAGTGGTTTTTCCACACTAATACAAGTGCAAAAGTCGTTTTTCAACAATAACACAAGTGCGAAAAGTGTTTTTTCCACACTAATACAAGTGCAAAAGTGGTTTCCTGCAAAAACACAAGTGCGAAGTGGTTTTCCAACACTAACAAAAGTGCGAAAAGTGGTTTTTCAACACTAACAGAAGTGCAAAAAGTGTTTTTTCCACACTAATACAAGTGCAAAAGTGGTTTCCTGCACCAACACAAGTGCGAAAAGTGGTTTTTCAACACTAACACAAGTGCGAAAAGTGGTTTTTCAACACTATCACAAGTGCAAAAAGTGTTTTTTCCACACTAATACAAGTGCAAAAGTGGTTTCCTGCACCAACACAAGTGCGAAAAGTGGTTTTTCAACACTAACACAAGTGCGAAAAGAGGTTTTTCAACACTATCACAAGTGCAAAAAGTGTTTTTTCCACACTAATACAAGTGCAAAAGTGGTTTCATGCACCAACAAAAGTGCGAAAAGTGGTTTTTCAACACTAACACAAGTGCGAAATGTAGTTTTTCAACACTAACTCAAGTGTGAAAAGTGGTTTTTCCACACTAATACAAGTGCAAAAGTGGTTTCCTGCACCAACACAAGTGCGAAAAGTGGTTTATCAACACTAACACAAGTGCGAAAAGTGGTTTTTCAACACTATCACAAGTGCAAAAAGTGGTTTTTCCACACTAATACAAGTGCAAAAGTGGTTTCCTGCACCAACACAAGTGCGAAAAGTGGTTTTTCAACACTATCACAAGTGCAAAAAGTGTTTTTTCCACACTAATACAAGTGCAAAAGTGGTTTCCTGCACCAACACAAGTGCGAAAAGTGGTTTTTCAACACTAACACAAGTGCGAAAAGTGGTTTTTCAACACTATCACAAGTGCAAAAAGTGCTTTTATCCACACTAATACAAGTGCAAAAGTGGTTTCCTGCACCAACACAAGTGCGAAAAGTGGTTTTTCAACACTAACACAAGTGCGAAAAGTGGTTTTTCAACACTATCACAAGTGCAAAAAGTGTTTTTTCCACACTAATACAAGTGCAAAAGTGGTTTCCTGCACCAACACAAGTGCGAAAAGTGGTTTTTCAACACTACCACAACTGCGAAAAGTTGTTTTTTAACACTAACTCAAGTGCAAAAAGTGGTTTTTCCACACTAATACAAGTGCAAAAGTGGTTTCCTGCACCAACACAAGTGCGAAAAGTGGTTTTTCAACACTAACACAAGTGCGAAAAGTGGTTTTTCAACACTATCACAAGTGCAAAAAGTGGTTTTCCCACACTAATACAAGTGCAAAAGTGGTTTCCTGCACCAACACAAGTGCGAAAAGTGGTTTTTCAACACTATCACAAGTGCAAAAAGTGTTTTTTCCACACTAATACAAGTGCAAAAGTGGTTTCCTGCACCAACACAAGTGTGAAAAGTGTTTTTTCAACACTAACACAAGTGCGAAAAGTGGTTTTTCAACACTAACTCAAGTGCAAAAAGTGGTTTTTCCACACTAATACAAGTGCAAAAGTGGTTTCCTGCACCAACACAAGTGCGAAAAGTGGTTTTTCAACACTAACACAAGTGCGAAAAGTGGTTTTTCAACACTATCACAAGTGCAAAAAGTGGTTTTCCCACACTAATACAAGTGCAAAAGTGGTTTCCTGCACCAACACAAGTGCAAAAAGTGGTTTTTCAACACTAACACAAGTGCGAAATGTGGTTTTTCAACACTAACACAAGTGCGAAAAGTGGTTTTTCCACACTAATACAAGTGCAAAAGTGGTTTCCTGCACTAACACAAGTGCGAAAAGTGGTTTTTCAACACTAACACAAGTGCGAAAAGTGGTTTTTCAACACTATCACAAGTGCAAAAAGTGTTTTTTCCACACTAATACAAGTGCAAAAGTGGTTTCCTGCACCAACACAAGTGCGAAAAGTGGTTTTTCAACACTAACACAAGTGCGAAAAGTGGTTTTTCAACACTAACTCAAGTGCAAAAAGTGGTTTTTCCACACTAATACAAATGCAAAAGTGGTTTCCTGCACCAACACAAGTGCGAAAAGTGGTTTTTCAACACTAACACAAGTGCGAAAAGTGGTTTTTCAACACTAACTCAAGTGCAAAAAGTGGTTTTTCCACACTAATACAAGTGCAAAAGTGGTTTTCCTGCACCAACACAAGTGCGAAAAGTGGTTTTTCAACACTAACACAAGTGCGAAAAGTGGTTTTTCAACACTATCACAAGTGCAAAAAGTGGTTTTTCCACACTAATACAAGTGCAAAAGTGGTTTCCTGCACCAACACAAGTGCGAAAAGTGGTTTTTCAACACTAACACAAGTGCGAAAAGTGGTTTTTCAACACTATCACAAGTGCAAAAAGTGGTTTTTCCACACTAATACAAGTGCAAAAGTGGTTTCCTGCACCAACACAAGTGCGAAAAGTGGTTTTTCAACACTAACACAAGTGCGAAAAGTGGTTTTTCAACACTATCACAAGTGCAAAAAGTGTTTTTTCCACACTAATACAAGTGCAAAAGTGGTTTCATGCACCAACAAAAGTGCGAAAAGTGGTTTTTCAACACTAACACAAGTGCGAAATGTGGTTTTTCAACACTAACTCAAGTGCGAAAAGTGGTTTTTCCACACTAATACAAGTGCAAAAGTGGTTTCCTGCACCAACACAAGTGCGAAAAGTGGTTTTTCATCACTAACACAAGTGCGAAAAGTGGTTTTTCAACACTAACACAAGTGCGAAAAGTGTTTTTTCCACACTATATACAAGTGCAAAAGTGGTTTCCTGCACCAACACAAGTGCGAAGTGGTTTTTCAACACTAACACAAGTGCGAAAAGTGGTTTTTCAACACTAACAGAAGTGCAAAAAGTGTTTTTTCCACACTAATACAAGTGCAAAAGTGGTTTCCTGCACCAACACAAGTGCGAAAAGTGGTTTTTCAACACTAACACAAGTGCAAAAAGTGGTTTTTCAACACGAACACAAGTGCAAAAAGTGGTTTTTCAACACTAACACAAGTGCGAAAAGTGGTTTTTCAACACTAACACAAGTGCGAAAAGTGGTTTTTCCACACTAATACAAGTGCAAAAGTCGTTTTTCAACAATAACACAAGTGCGAAAAGTGTTTTTTCCACACTAATACAAGTGCAAAAGTGGTTTCCTGCAAAAACACAAGTGCGAAGTGGTTTTCCAACACTAACACAAGTGCGAAAAGTGGTTTTTCAACACTAACAGAAGTGCAAAAAGTGTTTTTTCCACACTAATACAAGTGCAAAAGTGGTTTCCTGCACCAACACAAGTGCGAAAAGTGGTTTTTCAACACTAACACAAGTGCGAAAAGTGGTTTTTCAACACTATCACAAGTGCAAAAAGTGTTTTTTCCACACTAATACAAGTGCAAAAGTGGTTTCCTGCACCAACACAAGTGCGAAAAGTGGTTTTTCAACACTAACACAAGTGCGAAAAGTGGTTTTTCAACACTATCACAAGTGCAAAAAGTGTTTTTTCCACACTAATACAAGTGCAAAAGTGGTTTCATGCACCAACAAAAGTGCGAAAAGTGGTTTTTCAACACTAACACAAGTGCGAAATGTGGTTTTTCAACACTAACTCAAGTGCGAAAAGTGGTTTTTCCACACTAATACAAGTGAAAAAGTGGTTTCCTGCACCAACACAAGTGCGAAAAGTGGTTTTTCATCACTAACACAAGTGCGAAAAGTGGTTTTTCAACACTAACACAAGTGCGAAAAGTGTTTTTTCCACACTAATACAAGTGCAAAAGTGGTTTCATGCACCAACAAAAGTGCGAAAAGTGGTTTTTCAACACTAACACAAGTGCGAAATGTGGTTTTTCAACACTAACTCAAGTGCGAAAAGTGGTTTTTCCACACTAATACAAGTGAAAAAGTGGTTTCCTGCACCAACACAAGTGCGAAAAGTGGTTTTTCTTCACTAACACAAGTGCGAAAAGTGGTTTTTCAACACTAACACAAGTGCGAAAAGTGTTTTTTCCACACTATATACAAGTGCAAAAGTGGATCCCTGCACCAACACAAGTGCGAAGTGGTTTTTCAACACTAACACAAGTGCGAAAAGTGGTTTTTCAACACTAACAGAAGTGCAAAAAGTGTTTTTTCCACACTAACACAAGTGCGAAAAGTGGTTTTTCAACACTAACTCAAGTGCAAAAAGTGGTTTTTCCACACTAATACAAGTGCAAAAGTGGTTTTCCTGCACCAACACAAGTGCGAAAAGTGGTTTTTCAACACTAACACAAGTGCGAAAAGTGGTTTTTCAACACTATCACAAGTGCAAAAAGTGGTTTTTCCACACTAATACAAGTGCAAAAGTGGTTTCCTGCACCAACACAAGTGCGAAAAGTGGTTTTTCAACACTAACACAA
>NW_027618549.1:0-69268 GCF_964187855.1 Myxine glutinosa | reverse complement strand
CTTCCTTTCGTTAGCAGTTTTTACCGCTGCTGAAATACCACCAGTCAATGCTCCCGCCGCACTTAAACCAGCAAATAAAGGAATTAGAAACGGGAGAAATCCTCCTCTTGACTCGTCTATTGAATATTTCTTTAACATAGGTTTCGTCATTTTAATTTTAAGTGATCCAACATCATTTAGTGTTTTTACTTGTGTGTGTGTGAGTAAAACATCAATTCTTACAGCTCCTTTTCTTTGAATTGTATTAACATTAATAATACAAGGCTTTTGATTTTGAATACAAGATGTTAATTTATTAAGATTGATTTGATTAACATATACCCCAACCATTTATTTATGAGAAAAAACCTATGTGATATTAATCATAACACCATTATCTGTATTAATCTGTAATTCTGTTTCCTCCAAAAGCAAACAATATGCATTAACCTCTTCACTCTCCCCTCTTTCAATGTATAGAGAAGTATCCACTCGATTAGACTTTATAGTTTCCTTTTGAGAACTCAGGTCAATTGTGTAGATTGTATAAAGTTTTTGAAACGCAACCATATCCAAAATAGGATCATTATTACCATTACTTTCACACACCTTTTGGTAGGACTTGTAGGCTTCCGCATAATCATTTTTTTCCCAATCAATTTCCAATCTATCTCGCGGATAAAATGTGCCATCAAGAGAAACCCGAAGTTGTTTCACCTTAGCATTATCACTCAGCGCATTATTCTTATTAGTACCGTCCTCTCCATCTGGTTTTTTAAAAATGAGCCAGAGGTATCGTGGCTTTCCTTGAAGAACACCCAAATTCCAAGTGTAGGTAGTGTGTTCCAGTTTAACGTGTTGACATCTTCTTTTAAGGTATGATACATTTAGCGGTTTCTTTGAGTTAAGTCTTCTATTTAACATCTCTTCCGTTTTAAGATTAGGAGTATATTCACTGATATACCAACACAAATCATTAATAACAAATTTATTATTTTCTCCAAAAGCATTTTCAACCCCAAAAAGCAATCTATTTACATTATCATTCCTTTGTAGTTGAAATCTAATTTTAAGCCCATACAAAACTTTATCATAATCACAAAATCCAAATATACCTTTCAGAGGTACTGCTACGGTAAAGCTATTCTCAGCTTTTGCGTCATCATTATACATTGACTTCCTTTGACTATAACCAGGGTCTGCGTTTGTACCCGTTGACATATCAGGAATAAAACCTTCAACAGCTCCCTTACCCATTCTATCACTAAACGAATATAGTGTAAATTTCATCATTTCAGATGTAGCAGAGACATAATCAACCGCTTCAACCTCTTGTGTTCCAATATACAGGCGGACACTGTCAAACATTTTCCAGAAGAAATCATTTACGAGTGTAGCATTAGTATTATTCGCAGCCTTAGTGAATTTAAATTTACACAGCAAGAAACTATCAGCTAGATTCAAGTAAGTTTGTTGATTATTTATTTCAAAACTTTTTGTTCCGTTTGAATTCCAGTCTGTTCCTGTTATAGCATTTACCTTAAAATAGTCTTCCTTTTTAGTGGAGTTTGAAATGATAATCGTATCATCCAAATCATAGATACTATCAATCGCTTCCATACTTGTATTTATATAGCATTAAAATTGTTGAAACCCTGACCCAAGTATTTTAATGATTTTTTGTCGTTCTTGTGAAGATAGTTGAGTTTTACCTTTTTTTATTTCTTTGATTGCTTGTAATTTATGAGACTCCTTTTGAGCATCTTTTATACTCTTTATAGCACCCGCAACGGAGCCCACGGCAGAAGCAGTTGAACCAATTAGGTCTTTATGTTTAAGGATGGTTGAACCAATACCCATTAGAGTATCAATTATCCCATCTCCTTTATTTCGAAATTGATGACCTACACCTCGTTGTCTCTTAGGTTTATAGTATCCTCTACCCACATACCTTGTATAGTCTGGTGAAAGGAACATGCCCTCCCCTGTAATTATTTTATATTTTCCCAACTCGTGTTTTCTCACAATAACCATTATTTATTTATTGAAAAACTTCACGTAGGTGAATTCTGATGGATATAATTTCATCATTAAAGGATATCATACGATTATCTTGGTCGGTTATCCTAAAATTTACTCTGTATATGGTTTTTCCTGACACAGGTAAATAGACAAGATTTTTTGGTTCCATATTAAATTTATAACCAATCGGGGTTGAGTATGCACTGAATGAAAATATTGTATTTGTTCTTATTCCATCGTTATAAGCACCATCAATCAAATCACAATGAATTAATACTGAATTTATACCGGAGGATATTTGGATAACATTATCACTGTAAAACGTCCCGTTATTTTCAATCTTTTTTGAAGAGAAACCCAATAGCTCTCTAAACGAATTTTCAATCGTGAAATCAACTTTATAATTATTTTTAAGTTTAATAGTTGATTTTGAAGTGTGTTTTTGAATATCTATTACAATATTTTTTGGTTCATCACCTTTTTCTTTCATAAGGCGAGAGACTTCTGAAGATATTTGAGAAATCTCGTAAGCTCCAGGTGAAACGGTTATAGTTTTATATCCACTTCCTGGATTATAACTAAACTTGTTGTTTTTCTCTGTGATATTAAAAAGGGTATTGTAAGTTTCCATTGACAACAAAGATGCCTCATATGAGGTAAGGGGGTCAAGTTGTAGTGGGTAAGGGAATGAAGCTGTGTAATCGCTCGTTGTGAAATTAAAACTAAGAATTGTGCTTCTCATCTTATTTAATATCTAATAAAATATCTTTGTATTGACATTTATTAATTATTTTCATGTTCATCAACTGATCTAAAATGGCTGAGGATTCATTAAAACAATTGTTGTTTCCAGCCTTCTTACTACCTAACAACAATAATAGCCTATTAACTAATTGTGATGGGTCATTTGGAAGAAAACTAACACCCGAACCAAGCTTACTTAAAGCATCAATAATATGTTTCTCCTTCTCATTCTTCTTACTTTTACCAGCAACAGAAACTCCATAATCAAGTGCATTTAACAACTCAATATATACCCTATCTTCCTCTCTTTCCATATCAAGTGGTTCCTCAAAATATTTTGAACCGCTGAATCCGGGGTTTGTTAGAAGAAACATTAATCTTGGAGTTAATTTAACATTTGGTTGAGTAGAACTCAAGAACATCAATTCATCATTAAATATCAATACCTTTTCTTCCACAAGATGAAACACTGCTGGTTCTTCTGTTGGAATGAGACCTGCTCTGGTTTTTGAACCCGCCGAATATTCATTGTTTTGAAGAGCTTCCACAACATAATTAGGGGGTTGATTTACCTGCTCAAGTTTCCGAAATAATCCCTCATCATCATATTCTAATTCACCAAGTTCTTGTTTTGTTATCTGACTAAAATCTTTGAGCATTTGAAGTTTTTTCGGAGTAAATTCTACCGTGGGAACTGTAGGTGAGTGTTGAGTTTTCAAAAGTGGTTTAAAGAATTTCTCTTGTTTTCTTTCAAAGGCTTCTTCACCAGTTAGTTTCTGTCTCCGTTTCTTCTTTATCTCTTCCTGTTGTTTAACAACTTTTGAAACTAATTGTTGATGTTCCTTAAACTTTCTTTCTCTTTCTTCGGTATTCATTTTCTGTATTTATTTATTGAAAAATATCATTTAGTATCTCATCTTGTTTCACAACAATATATTTATATTTTCCAATCGTGTGTTTCATATAATTTTCAAATTCTTTTTTACTACATAACGTAGAGCAATTATCTCTCCAAAAATTATTTACATCTATTGAATTTAACTTAAATAAAATAAAAGTATTGGCATTGTTTCTTATTGAGCGTCGAGGGAGTTGAAAATATGATTGACTAAGATATATACAATTACAAGAAGAATGTCTCCCTCTTGTATAGTAGCTATCCATTACTGTTTGGTTTCTCTCATTAACACAATCATCAAAGATGACGAGGTTCTTTTTTGATTTATCTAAATCTTGAGGTGAAGGTATATCATCCGTATTATCACTGAGAATACAAGTTATGGGTTTCGATTTTGATTTCTGTGTATCACAAAATAGTTGTATTATATCTTCAATGTTATAATCATTTAGTTTGTTTTGAAGTTTAAATAAACCGATAATGTCTTCCTTTTTAAGACCTGCATTAAAACCCTGTGAGAGTAGTTGATACTCGGGTTGAAAACTTGACTTTGTAAAAATTATTAAATTATCATAATCTAAAAAATTAGGACCAAGGAGCATCTTTAAAAGTAAACAGGTTTTCCCACATCCGCTTGAACCAACTATTAGACATCTCAATGAATTTGGAATGTTTTTATGGTTATTAAACTTTATCTTATTTTCCCAAACGGGTAAAAAATCATTCATTTATATATTTGGAAAACAAGTCATCCAACTTTTTTTGAGCTATTTTAGAAACTCTATATTTTATCCTGAGTTCGGGTTTAATTTCAAAATAATTCATTATTTTATTTATGTAGTATCTTGTATTAACATTTCCATTAAAATTATTTTGAATAATAAATATCATTAAACCCTTATACATTTCCTCAATACAAAGAGTCTCTTTCCTTGTAAGAAATGGTGTATTATCACCATAATGCTTAACATTCATCTCTCTTATTAATCTTGTAAAGTAATTCATTTTTGGTTCTAATTTAAAAGAGTTATATGTTTTTTTATATTTCTTATTATCATTAATTAGAATATAATCACAGAATAAACATTGTTTATATGAATCCTCATCATTAAGCCCCACTCTATCACAAGCCGGACAATTCTCTAATTTATCATATGGAGAGTCTGGAAATTCTAAATATCCTTCAGAACTTATCATATTTATGTGGTAAATTTTTACTTAAACTAAACGCAAGTTTATTCATTAATAAATACAATGTTTCAAAGCACAAAAGACAAATTTCAATCAATCTCTACTTCGGTGGAAGATATAGAAAAATATGTCAAAGATGTTAAATTGAACAAAGATAAATATGGAAATTTTTGGGTAAAACCAGTTATGGAAAATAACATGAGCCCCTCTATTTCATTTAAAGGAAGAGCTCTAACTATACCTGGAAAGACATCCATTAAAGTAAATCTAACAAAAGTTTCTCCTCTACTCCTGGCAATTTATTCAAAGCTTGAAAAAGTGATTGACCACGATACTTTGAAAAAGAATGATAAGACCATTAATAATTCTAGAGGAGACATTTGTATTTTCTTTAATAATCCAAAGGGTGTAGATCTAAGTAAAATGAATGATGTTAATATTTCTGGTGAAATGTCATTTCGTTCTATGATAGTTAGAGATTATTTAAAGATAACTTTTGATATAAAAATTGTAGAGATTGAATCTGTTAATGAAAGAAAGTATATAGATATTGATGGGAATATTTTTCTTGCTAATTAAATATGAGTCAATACAGCAGTGAAGATTTTACTATTTCATTGAACTCGGACGATAGTGATGATAGTATTTCATTGAACTTGGACGATGGTGATGATAGTATTTCATTGAACACAGATGATAGTTATGATACTAATAGTTTGTGCTCAAATGATAGTTATGAGAGTAGCTTTATTGATGACTCTGAGTATGATTCTGAGTATTCATGTGATAGTTATGACTTAGATGATTCTGAGTGAAAAAGTGTTTTAGTTTAAGCACAGCGATATATATAAAACGGAGCTGTAAAGCTCAAAAGTGTTTTATTTTAAGCACAGTGATATATATAAAACACCACGTTTTCTCACGCTATAAATATGGTTTATTGTGATACTTGCGAGAAGGAAGTAAAATATTATAAACAACATATTCTCACCGCAAAACATACATACAACATTTTAAACAAACTTTCCCCTCTTCCACCTGAAACAAAACACTGTTCTACATGTAATAAAAATATCCTCAAGAAAGGCTTCAAAATACATCTTAAAACAAATCTACATTTATCAAATTTTATCACAACTAAAAACTCTGATGGAGCATTCAAAGGACATATTAAAATAAGAGTCTTTAACTTCAAACCTCCTGAACCAGAGTCTATAGTTGATGCTGTAGAAATAGTTAAACCTGCTGTTCAAACGTTGATTGAAAAAACACTAAAGGAAATGAAACCACTTAAATTTTATATGGGAGTAAAATTAGAAATGACAAAGGATGAAGGAGTTATAGATGCACCATACATGAGAACTGAGCCACACTTTATATCTTCATATCAAGATTTTAAAACATCAGGAGTCTATGATGAACTTATTAAACAAGAGCAAGATGTGGATAATTCAATCGTAGGAAGTGGATTCAATATAGGAAAAATTATTTACATAGACATTCATATTCTTAAATCAGATCCTCTAAAAGCTTCTTCTTACATTGATTTACCCAGTGTTATCAAAAATAGAAAAGCAGTTATCAATATCAAAAATAAAGACAATAAATGTTTTCTCTGGTCTATTTTAGCACACTTACATCCTCCACATTTTCATGATGAAAGAGTATCTCATTATAAAAAATATGAGAATACATTAAATACGAAAGATCTAAAGTTTCCGATGACTTTAAATGATATTCCTAAATTTGAAAAGATGAATAATTTATCAGTTAATGTTTATGGTCTAACAGAAACAAACAACATTCAGGTTTTAAAGCTTTCTGACAATTGTAAACAAACTCATATTAATCTTCTATATTTTAATTCAGACGAAAATTCACATTATACATACATCAAAGATATTGCTAAATTAATAAAACCACAAGTCTGTAAGAGAACAAATAAAATATATATTTGTTTGCGTTGTCTTAACTTCTTCAATTCACAAGAAAGATTAGATAAACATTCAAATTATTGTGGCGAACATAAATCAACGGTAATCAATATGCCTAAAGAAGGCTCAAAGATCACATTCAAAGATGAAAATAAAAAGATCAAACATCCATTTGTTATATATGCTGATTTTGAAAGTATTTTAGAAAAAATTGATACTGCTTCTCAAGATCCAAAAGAATCATACACAAATAAATATCAAAAACATACTCCTTGTGGTTTTTGTTATTATATCAAATCATCCGTTGGTGATAAATATAACAAGTTAGAGATGTATAGAGGCTCAAATACCCCAGAGGAGTTTGTGAAACGACTAGAAAAAGACTGTGTTCGATTAACCAAGATAATGAGAGAAACCAATAAACCAATGTCCTTAACAAGTAAAGAAAAAAGGGAATTTATAAAAAACAATGTCTGTCATATTTGTGAGGAGAAAATTGGTAAAGGTCTAAAGGTTAGAGACCATTGTCATCTCACTGGTAAATATAGAGGTCCGGCTCATCAAAGTTGTAATATTAATTATCAACTCCCCTCTTTCATTCCTGTCTTTCTTCATAACAACGCTCATTATGATACACATCTATTTATCAAGGAACTCTCAAAGACTTCTGGAAGTATCTCAGCAATTCCAAACACGGATCAGAAATACATTTCATTCACAAAAACAATTCACACATCTCCTATTACTCATATCAGATTTCTTGATACATTTAAATTCATGGCAAGTCCATTGGTTAACTTGGTTCAAAATCTAAAAGAGTTTCCATGTCTTTCAGAGTATTTTTTAGATAAAGATTTTCTAACACAAAAGGGAATTTACCCCTATGACTATATGGACTCATTTGAGAGATTCAATGAAACACAACTTCCTTCAAAAGAAAATTTCTATAACAAATTAAATAATAGTCATATATCTGATAAAGATTATGTACACGCACAAAATGTTTGGGAAAAATATAACATCAAGAATCTTGGCGAGTATCACGATTTGTATCTCAAAACTGATGTGCTTTTATTGGCCGATGTATTTGAAGCCTTTAGATCTGTTTGTCGCACTGGATATGGATTGGATCCTGCTCACTACTACACAGCACCTGGATTGGCCTGGAGTGCGATGTTGAAAATGACAAAACAAGATTTGGATTTGATAACCGATGTTGATATGCTTTTGATGATTGAAAAGGCAAAAAGAGGTGGAATTTCACAAGTCTGCTCGAGTAGATACGCAAAAGCAAATAACAAATATCTTCCAAATTATGATCCAACGAAAGAGAGTTCTTACTTGATGTACTATGACGCGAACAACCTGTATGGCTGGGCAATGTCTCAGGCTCTTCCTTATGGAAAACTTAGATGGGTAAAGGAAAAAGACTACAAAAACGTTTTACAAGATGTATGTATCTCTACACAAAAAGAATTGGATGAAGAAAAAGTTGGTTATTATTTTGAAATTGATTTAAAATATCCAGAGGAACTCCATAACCTACACAAAGATCTCCCATTTGCTTGTGAGAAAGCAAGTCCAAAGAAAGAATGGTTGAGTGATTATCAACGATCGTTTGATATAGGTGAATCAACAGAAAAATTACTTACTACATTATATAACAAGAAAAATTATGTTCTACACCAAAGAAATTTGCGACAATATTTATCAAAAGGTCTAAGAGTAGAGAAGATCCATAGGGTTCTAAAGTTCAATCAAAGTCATTGGTTAAAGGGGTACATTGATTTTAATACACAAAGAAGAACAGAGTCAAAAACAGATTTTGAGAAAGACTTTTATAAATTGATGAATAATGCGGTCTTTGGTAAGACTATGGAGAATGTGAGGAAAAGACAAAATATCAGACTATCAACATCTTGGGAACAAGCATCAAAATTAATTAATAGACCGAGTTTTACTCGAGCTGAGGTCTTTACTGAGAACTTTTGTGCGATCCATTTGATTAAAGAGAGTATTGAAATGAACAAACCTATTTATATTGGAACAACAATTCTTGATTTATCAAAGTCATTAATGTATGATTACTTTTATAATAACTTGAGGAAGAAATATCAAAATGATGTTAATCTACTTTATATGGATACAGATAGTTTTATTTTGAAAATTAATACCAACGATGTTTATTCAGACATGAAAAGAGACATTAATATCTATGACACGAGTAATTACAGTCCAGAGAATGAGTTGTTCTCTTCTAAAAATAAAAAGGTGATTGGAAAGTTCAAGGATGAATTAGGAGGAAATGTTATGAGTGAATTTGTGGGATTGAGGTCAAAGGCTTATGCTTATAAATACATTGTGAATAACGTTGAAAAGACTGATAAGAAGTTAAAAGGTGTAAAGAAAAATGTTATTAAAGAAACAATAAACTTTAAGGATTATTATAACTGTTTAACAACAAAGAAAGAAGAGTTTAGAAAGATTAATGGAATAAGAAGTTATAAACATCAATTATATTCAGAAGAGATAAATAAGAAAGCATTGGGGGCTTTTGATGATAAGAGGTTTATTTTAGAAAATGGAATTGATAGTCTCCCTTATGGTTATATAAGTATATAAGTGATAAGATATATATATAAGTGATAAGATATATATAAGTGATAAGATATACATAAGTGATAAGATATATATAAGTGATAAGATATATATAAGTGATAAGTTAAAAAGGGGGGGGGTTGGGGATTTTAACGGGCTACCGCCGCCTTTTTTACTATTATATAAATGATAGAACCAAGTATCAACCAGACTAAAGAGTGGAGGTGTAATCAACCTTGGTATATAAATGGAAAACATAATGAATGTGAAAAATATCAAATAGGTATAATTGAAAAGGCAACTGGTAAAAAAGTTCACAAAACAAATAAGAGAATTAATTTAAATACCGGTGAATTGGGTAAAAAAGATGGAAATATTTTTGAGTGGACGGAAAACTTTGATGGTTGTCAGGAAAATATATACTTTAATTTAAAAATGGTATGTGGCACTGGAGGCGCTCAAGCAAGAACATTGAGGGAGGTTTACCATTTTATCTTAGCTCAGTTAAAATATCTTAATAAAGAACCAAACTCAAACATATTTTTTGTTAATATATTAGATGGTGAAGAGAGCTGTAGGAGAATTAAATTATTTCCCACGCATAAACAAATATTTGTAGGGTCGTTGTTTGAGTGGGTTATATTCACCAGATGATATTAAGAGTAAAAGGTTAAAAGGTCCATAAGGTCAGAAGGATCACAGGTGTTTAAGTGGTCTAATGAATAAGGATAACATGTCAAAAGGTTAGAAGGTTCGTAAAGAACAGGGTGAGAGAAATATAGGTGTTTAGGGGCAATGAGGGAGGGAAAGAATTAATATGGAAGTGAATGGGTCAATGTTTGAGTGGGTCAAAGATTAATCTGCCAGATGATATGTAGAAGAAGGATGATAGGTCTATAAGAGAAAACAAATATTTGTAGTGTTTGAGTGGTCTAATGAACAACATTAAGGATAGGTACTACAGACAAAAGGTTCATAAAGATGAGGGTGGGAGAAATAGAGGTGTTTATGATTTTTGAAAAAGACAAGGGGGTAAATGACATTAGATAGGGATTTCACATGTTAAACGGAGGTGTCCCAGAAGCAACATTATTACACTACTAACACAAGTGTGAAAAGTGGTTTTTCCACCTATACAAGTGCAAAAGTGGTTTCCTGCACCAACACAAGTGTGAAAAGTGGTTTTTCCACCTATACAAGTGCAAAAGTGGTTTCCTGCACCAACACAAGTGCGAAAAGTGGTTTTTCAACACTAACACAAGTGTGAAATGTCATTTTTCAACACTAACACAAGTGCGAAAAGTGATTTTTCAACACTAACACAAGTGCGAAAAGTGGTTTTTCAACACTATCACAAGTGCAAATAGTGTTTTTTCCACACTAATACAAGTGCAAAAGTGGTTTCCTGCACCAACAAAAGTGCGAAAAGTGGTTTTTCAACACTAACACAAGTGCGAAAATGGTTTTTCAACACTAACACAAGGTCGAAAAGTAGTTTTTCAACACTAACACAAGTGCGAAAAGTGGTTTTTCAACACTATCACAAGTGCGTAAAGTGGTTTTTCCACACGAATACAAGTGCAAAAGTGGCTTCCTGCACCAACACAAGTGTGAAAAGTGGTTTTTCAACACTAACACAAGTGCGAAAAGTCATTTTTCAACACTAACACAAGTGCGAAAAGTCGTTTTTCAACACTAACACAAGTGCGAAAAGTGTTTTTTCCACACTAATGCAAGTGCAAAAGTGGTTTCCTGCACCAACACAAGTGCGAAAAGTGGTTTTTCAACACTAACACAAGTGCAAAAGTGGTTTCCTGCACCAACAAAAGTGCGAAAAGTGGTTTTTCAACACTAACACAAGTGCGAAAAGTGGTTTTTCCACACTAATAAAAGTGCAAAAGTGGTTTCCTGCACCAACACAAGTGCGAAAAGTGGTTTTTCAACACTAACACAAGTGCGAAAAGTCGTTTTTCAACACTAACACAAGTGCGAAAAGTGGTTTTTCAACACTAACACAAGTGCGAAAAGTGTTTTTTCCACACTAATACAAGTGCAAAAGTGGTTTCCTGCACCAACACAAGTGCGAAAAGTGGTTTTTTCAACACTAACACAAGTGCAAAAGTGGTTTCCTGCACCAACAAAAGTGCGAAAAGTGGGTTTTCAACACTAACACAAGTGCGAAAAGTGGTTTTCAACACTAACACAAGTGCGAAAAGTGGTTTTTCCACACTAATACAAGTGCAAAAGTGGTTTCCTGCACCAACACAAGTGCGAAAAGTGGTTTTTCAACACTAACACAAGTGCGAAAAGTGGTTTTTCAACACTAACACAAGTGCGAAAAGTGGTTTTTCCACACTAATACAAGTGCAAAAGTGGTTTCCTGCACTAACACAAGTGCGAAAAGTGGTTTTTCAACACTAACACAAGTGCAAAAAGTGGTTTTTCAACACTATCACAAGTGCAAAAAGTGTTTTTTCCACACTAATACAAGTGCAAAAGTGGTTTCCTGCACCAACACAAGTGCGAAAAGTGGTTTTTCAACACTAACACAAGTGCGAAAAGTGGTTTTTCAACACTATCACAAGTGCAAAAAGTGTTTTTTCCACACGAATACAAGTGCAAAAGTGGTTTCCTGCACCAACACAAGTGCGAAAAGTGGTTTTTCAACACTAACACAAGTGTGAAATGTCGTTTTTCAACACTAACACAAGTGCGAAAAGTGATTTTTCAACACTAACAAGTGCGAAAAGTGGTTTTTCAACACTAACACAAGTGCGAAAAGTGGTTTTTCAACACTAACACAAGTGCAAAAGTGGTTTCCTGCACCAACACAAGTGCGAAAAGTGGTTTTTCAACACTAACACAAGTGTGAAATGTCGTTTTTCAACACTAACACAAGTGCGAAAAGTGATTTTTCAACACTAACAAGTGCGAAAAGTGGTTTTTCAACACTATCACAAGTGCAAAAAGTGTTTTTTCCACACTAATACAAGTACAAAAGTGGTTTCCTGCACCAACAAAAGTGCGAAAAGTGGTTTTTCAACACTAACACAAGTGCGAAAAGTGGTTTTTCAACACTAACACAAGGTCGAAAAGTAGTTTTTCAACACTAACACAAGTGCGAAAAGTGGTTTTTCAACACTATCACAAGTGCGTAAAGTGGTTTTTCCACACGAATACAAGTGCAAAAGTGGCTTCCTGCACCAATACAAGTGCGAAAAGTGGTTTTTCAACACTAACACAAGTGCGAAAAGTCGTTTTTCAACACTAACACAAGTGCGAAAAGTCGTTTTTCAACACTAACACAAGTGCGAAAAGTGTTTTTTCCACACTAATACAAGTGCAAAAGTGGTTTCCTGCACCAACACAAGTGCGAAAAGTGTTTTTTCAACACTAACACAAGTGCGAAAAGTGGTTTTTCAACACTAACACAAGTGCGAAAAGTGGTTTTTCCACACTAATACAAGTGCAAAAGTGGTTTCCTGCACCAACACAAGTGCGAAAAGTGGTTTTTCAACACTAACACAAGTGCGAAAAGTCGTTTTTCAACACTAACACAAGTGCGAAAAGTGGTTTTTCAACACTAACACAAGTGCGAAAAGTGTTTTTTCCACACTAATACAAGTGCAAAAGTGGTTTCCTGCACCAACACAAGTGCGAAAAGTGGTTTTTCAACACTAACACAAGTGCAAAAGTGGTTTCCTGCACCAACAAAAGTGCGAAAAGTGGGTTTTCAACACTAACACAAGTGCGAAAAGTGGTTTTTCAACACTAACACAAGTGCGAAAAGTGGTTTTTTCCACACTAATACAAGTGCAAAAGTGGTTTCCTGCACCAACACAAGTGCGAAAAGTGGTTTTTCAACACTAACACAAGTGCGAAAAGTGGTTTTTCAACACTATCACAAGTGCAAAAATGTTTTTTCCACACTAATACAAGTGCAAAAGTGATTTCCTGCACCAACAAAAGTGCGAAAAGTGGTTTTTCAACACTAACACAAGTGCGAAAAGTGGTTTTTCAACACTAACACAAGTGCGAAAAGTGGTTTTTCAACACTAACACAAGTGCGAAAAGTGGTTTTTCAACACTATCACAAGTGCGAAAAATGTTTTTTCCACACTAATACAAGTGCAAAAGTGGTTTCCTGCACCAACACAAGTGCGAAAAGTGGTTTTTCAACAATAACACAAGTGCGAAAAGTGGTTTTTCAACACTAACTCAAGTGCGAAAAGTGTTTTTTCCACACTAATACAAGTGCAAAAGTGGTTTCCTGCACCAACACAAGTGCGAAAAGTGGTTTTTCAACACTAACACAAGTGCGTAAAGTGGTTTTTCAACATTATCACAAGTGCAAAAAGTGTTTTTTCCACACTAATACAAGTGCAAAAGTGGTTTCCTGCACCAACACAAGTGTGAAAAGTGGTTTTTCAACACTAACACAAGTGCGAAAAGTGGTTTTTCAACACTAACACAAGTGCAAAAAGTGGTTTTTCAACACTATCACAAGTGCAAAAAGTGTTTTTTCCACACTAATACATGTGCAAAAGTGGTTTCTTGCACCAACACAAGTGCGAAAAGTGGTTTTTCAACACCAACACAAGTGCGAAAAGTGGTTTTTCAACACTAACACAAGTGCGAAAAGTGGTTTTTCCACACTAATACAAGTGCAAAAGTGGTTTCCTGCACCAACACAAGTGCAAAAAGTGGTTTTTCAACACTAACACAAGTGCGAAAAGTGGTTTTTCAACACTAACGCAAGTGCGAAAAGTGTTTTTCCACACTAATACAAGTGCAAAAGTGGTTTCCTGCACCAACACAAGTGCGAAAAGTGGTTTTTCAACACTAACACAAGTGTGAAAAGTGGTTTTTCAACACTATCACAAGTGCAAAAAGTGTTTTTTCCACACTAATACAAGTGCAAAAGTGGTTTCCTGCACCAACACAAGTGCAAAAGTGGTTTCCTGCACCAACACAAGTGCGAAAAGTGGTTTTTCAACACTAACACAAGTGCGAAAAGTGGTTTTTCAACACTAACACAAGTGCGAAAAGTGGTTTTTCAACACTAACACAAGTGCAAAAAGTGGTTTTTCAACACTATCACAAGTGCAAAGAGTGTTTTTTCCACACTAATACAAGTGCAAAAGTGGTTTCCTGCACCAACACAAGTGCGAAAAGTGTTTTTTCCACACTAATACAAGTGCAAAAGTGGTTTCCTGCACCAACACAAGTGCGAAAAGTGGTTTTTCAACACTAACACAAGTGCGAAAAGTGGTTTTTCAACACTAACACAAGTGCGAAAAGTGGTTTTTCCACACTAACACAAGTGCAAAAGTGGTTTCCTGCACCAACACAAGTGCAAAAAGTGGTTTTTCAACACTAACACAAGTGCGAAAAGTGGTTTTTCAACACTATCACAAGTGCAAAAAGTGTTTTTTCCACACTAATACAAGTGCAAAAGTGGTTTCCTGCACCAACACAAGGGCGAAAAGTGGTTTTTCAACACTAACACAAGTGCGAAAAGTGGTTTTTCAACACTAACACAAGTGCGAAAAGTGGTTTTTCAACACTATCACAAGTGCAAAAAGTGTTTTTTCCACACTAATATAAGTGCAAAAGTGGTTTCCTGCACCAACAAAAGTGCGAAAAGTGGTTTTTCAACACTAACACAAATGCGAAAAGTGGTTTTTCCACACTAATACAAGTGCAAAAGTGGTTTCCTGCAACAACACAAGTGCAAAAAGTGTTTTTTCAACACGAACACAAGTGCGAAAAGTGGTTTTTCAACACTAACACAAGTGCGAAAAGTGGTTTTTCAACAATATCACAAGTGCAAAAAGTGTTTTTTCCACACTAATACAAGTGCAAAAGTGGTTTCCTGCACCAACACAAGTGCGAAAAGTGGTTTTTCAACACTAACACAAGTGCAAAAAGTGGTTTTTCAACACTAACACAAGTGCGAAAAGTGGTTTTTCCACACTAATACAAGTGCAAAAGTGGTTTCCTGCACTAACACAAGTGCGAAAAGTGGTTTTTCAACACTAACACAAGTGCGAAAAGTGGTTTTTCAACACTATCACAAGTGCAAAAAGTGTTTTTGCCACACTAATACAAGTGCAAAAGTGGTTTCCTGCACCAACACAAGTGCGAAAAGTGGTTTTTCAACACTAACACAAGTGCGAAAAGTGGTTTTTTAACACTATCACAAGTGCAAAAAGTGTTTTTTTCCACACTAATACAATTGCAAAAGTGGTTTCCTGCACCAACACAAGTGCGAAAAGTGGTTTTTCAACACTAACACAAGTGCAAAAGTGGTTTCCTGCACCAACAAAAGTGCGAAAAGTGGTTTTTCAACACTAACACAAGTGCGAAAAGTGCTTTTTCAACACTAACACAAGTGCGAAAAGTGGTGTTTCCACAATAATACAAGTGCAAAAGTGGTTTCCTGCACCAACACAAGTGCAAAAAGTGGTTTTTCAACACTAACACAAGTGCGAAAAGTGGTTTTTCAACACTATCACAAGTGCAAAAAGTGTTTTTTCCACACTAATACAAGTGCAAAAGTGGTTTCATGCACCAACACAAGTGCGAAAAGTGGTTTTTCAACACTAACACAAGTGCGAAAAGTGGTTTTTCAACACTAACACAAGTGCGAAAAGTGTTTTTTCCACACTAATACAAGTGCAAAAGTGGTTTCCTGCACCAACAGAAGTGCGAAAAGTGGTTTTTCAACACTAACACAAGTGCGAAAAGTGGTTTTTCAACACTAACACAAGTGCGAAAAGTGGTTTTTCAACACTATCACAAGTGCAAAAAGTGTTTTTTCCACACTAATACAAGTGCAAAAGTGGTTTCCTGCACCAACACAAGTGCGAAAAGTGGTTTTTCAACACTAACACAAGTGCGAAAAGTGGTTTTTCAACACTAACACAAGTGCGAAAAGTGGTTTTTCAACACTAACACAAGTGCAAAAAGTGGTTTTTCAACACTATCACAAGTGCAAAAAGTGTTTTTTCCACACTAATACATGTGCAAAAGTGGTTTCTTGCACCAACACAAGTGCGAAAAGTGGTTTTTCAACACCAACACAAGTGCGAAAAGTGGTTTTTCAACACTAACACAAGTGCGAAAAGTGGTTTTTCCACACTAATACAAGTGCAAAAGTGGTTTCCTGCACCAACACAAGTGCAAAAAGTGGTTTTTCAACACTAACACAAGTGCGAAAAGTGGTTTTTCAACACTAACACAAGTGCGAAAAGTGTTTTTCCACACTAATACAAGTGCAAAAGTGGTTTCCTGCACCAACACAAGTGCGAAAAGTGGTTTTTCAACACTAACACAAGTGTGAAAAGTGGTTTTTCAACACTATCACAAGTGCAAAAAGTGTTTTTTCCACACTAATACAAGTGCAAAAGTGGTTTCCTGCACCAACACAAGTGCAAAAGTGGTTTCCTGCACCAACACAAGTGCGAAAAGTGGTTTTTCAACACTAACACAAGTGCGAAAAGTGGTTTTTCAACACTAACACAAGTGCGAAAAGTGGTTTTTCAACACTAACACAAGTGCGAAAAGTGGTTTTTCAACACTAACACAAGTGCGAAAAGTGGTTTTTCAACACTAACACAAGTGCGAAAAGTGGTTTTTCAACACTATCACAAGTGCAAAAAGTGTTTTTTCCACACTAATATAAGTGCAAAAGTGGTTTCCTGCACCAACAAAAGTGCGAAAAGTGGTTGTTCAACACTAACACAAATGCGAAAAGTGGTTTTTCCACACTAATACAAGTGCAAAAGTGGTTTCCTGCAACAACAAAGTGCAAAAAGTGGTTTTTCAACACTAACACAAGTGCGAAAAGTGGTTTTTCAACACTAACACAAGTGCGAAAAGTGGTTTTTCAACAATATCACAAGTGCAAAAAGTGTTTTTTCCACACTAATACAAGTGCAAAAGTGGTTTCCTGCACCAACACAAGTGTGAAAAGTGGTTTTTCAACACTAACACAAGTGCGAAAAGTGGTTTTTCAACACTAACACAAATGCGAAAAGTGGTTTTTCCACACTAATACAAGTGCAAAAGTGGTTTCCTGCAACAACACAAGTGCAAAAAGTGGTTTTTCAACACTAACACAAGTGCGAAAAGTAGTTTTTCAACACTAACACAAGTGCGAAAAGTGGTTTTTCAACAATATCACAAGTGCAAAAAGTGTTTTTTCCACACTAATACAAGTGCAAAAGTGGTTTCCTGCACCAACAGAAGTGCGAAAAGTGGTTTTTCAACACTAACACAAGTGCGAAAAGTGGTTTTTCAACACTAACACAAGTGCGAAAAGTGGTTTTTCAACACTAACACAAGTGCGAAAATCGTTTTTTCCACACTAATACAAGTGCAAAAGTGGTTTCCTGCACCAACACAAGTGCGAAAAGTGGTTTTTCAACACTAACACAAGTGCGAAAAGTGGTTTTTCAACACTAACACAAGTGCGAAAAGTGGTTTTTCAACACTATCACAAGTGCAAAAAGTGTTTTTTCCACACTAATACAAGTGCAAAAGTGGTTTCCTGCACCAACACAAGTACGAAAAGTGGTTTTTCAACACTAACACAAGTGCGAAAAGTCATTTTTCAACACTAACACAAGTGCGAAAAGTGGTTTTTCAACACTAACACAAGTGCGAAAAGTGTTTTTTCCACACTAATACAAGTGCAAAAGTGGTTTCCTGCACCAACACAAGTGCGAAAAGTGGTTTTTCAACACTAACACAAGTGCAAAAAGTGGTTTTTCAACACTAACACAAGTGCGAAAAGTGGTTTTTCAACACTATCACAAGTGCAAAAAGTGTTTTTTCCACACTAATACAATTGCAAAAGTGGTTTCCTGCACCAACACAAGTGCGAAAAGTGGTTTTTCAACACTAACATAAGTGCAAAAGTGGTTTCCTGCACCAACAAAAGTGCGAAAAGTGGTTTTTCAACACTAACACAAGTGCGAAAAGTGGTTTTTCCACTCTAATACAAGTGCAAAAGTGGATTCCTGCATCAACACAAGTGCAAAAAGTGGTTTTTCAACACTAACACAAGTGTGAAAAGTGGTTTTTCAACACTATCACAAGTGCAAAAATGTTTTTCCACACTAATACAAGTGCAAAACTGGTTTCCTGCACCAACAAAAGTGCGAAAAGTGGTTTTTCAACACTAACACAAGTGCGAAAAGTGGTTTTTCAACACTAACACAAGTGCGAAAAGTGGTTTTTCAACACTAACACAAGTGCGAAAAGTGGTTTTTCAACACTATCACAAGTGCAAAAAGTGTTTTTTCCACACTAAAATAAGTGCAAAAGTGGTTTCCTGCACCAACACAAGTGCGAAAAGTGGTTTTTCAACACTAACACAAGTGCGAAAAGTGGTTTTTCCACACTAATACAAGTGCAAAAGTGGTTTCCTGCACCAACACAAGTGCGAAAAGTGGTTTTTCAACACTAACACAAGTGCGAAAAGTGGTTTTTCAACACTAACACAAGTGCGAAAAGTGGTTTTTCAACACTATCACAAGTGCAAAAAGTGTTTTTTCCACACTAATATAAGTGCAAAAGTGGTTTCCTGCACCAACAAAAGTGCGAAAAGTGGTTTTTCAACACTAACACAAATGCGAAAAGTGGTTTTTCCACACTAATACAA
This sequence comes from Myxine glutinosa, assembly GCF_964187855.1. NCBI lineage: Eukaryota > Metazoa > Chordata > Myxini > Myxiniformes > Myxinidae > Myxine > Myxine glutinosa. The sequence continues at coordinate 50,232 of NW_027618549.1, read as the reverse complement.
GTGCAAAAGTGGTTTCCTGCAACAACACAAGTGCAAAAAGTGGTTTTTCAACACTAACACAAGTGCGAAAAGTGGTTTTTCAACACTAACACAAGTGCGAAAAGTGGTTTTTCAACAATATCACAAGTGCAAAAAGTGTTTTTTCCACACTAATACAAGTGCAAAAGTGGTTTCCTGCACCAACACAAGTGCGAAAAGTGGTTTTTCAACACTAACACAAGTGCGAAAAGTGGTTTTTCAACACTAACACAAGTGCGAAAAGTGGTTTTTCCACACTAATACAAGTGCAAAAGTGGTTTCCTGCACTTACACAAGTGCGAAAAGTGGTTTTTCAACACTAACACAAGTGCGAAAAGTGGTTTTTCAACACTATCACAAGTGCAAAAAGTGTTTTTCCACACGAATACAAGTGCAAAAGTGGTTTCCTGCACCAACACAAGTGCAAAAAGTGGTTTTTCAACACTAACACAAGTGCGAAAAGTCGTTTTTCAACACTAACACAAGTGCGAAAAGTGGTTTTTCAACACTAACACAAGTGCGAAAAGTGGTTTTTCAACACTATCACAAGTGCAAAAAGTGTTTTTTCCACACTAATACAAGTGCAAAAGTGGTTTCCTGCACCAACACAAGTGCGAAAAGTGGTTTTTCAACACTAACACAAGTGCGAAAAGTGGTTTTTCAACACTAACACAAGTGCGAAAAGTGGTTTTTCAACACTAACACAAGTGCAAAAAGTGGTTTTTCAACACTATCACAAGTGCAAAAAGTGTTTTTTCCACACTAATACATGTGCAAAAGTGGTTTCTTGCACCAACACAAGTGCGAAAAGTGGTTTTTCAACACCAACACAAGTGCGAAAAGTGGTTTTTCAACACTAACACAAGTGCGAAAAGTGGTTTTTCCACACTAATACAAGTGCAAAAGTGGTTTCCTGCACCAACACAAGTGCAAAAAGTGGTTTTTCAACACTAACACAAGTGCGAAAAGTGGTTTTTCAACACTAACACAAGTGCGAAAAGTGTTTTTCCACACTAATACAAGTGCAAAAGTGGTTTCCTGCACCAACACAAGTGCGAAAAGTGGTTTTTCAACACTAACACAAGTGTGAAAAGTGGTTTTTCAACACTATCACAAGTGCAAAAAGTGTTTTTTCCACACTAATACAAGTGCAAAAGTGGTTTCCTGCACCAACACAAGTGCAAAAGTGGTTTCCTGCACCAACACAAGTGCGAAAAGTGGTTTTTCAACACTAACACAAGTGCGAAAAGTGGTTTTTCAACACTAACACAAGTGCGAAAAGTGGTTTTTCAACACTAACACAAGTGCGAAAAGTGGTTTTTCAACACTAACACAAGTGCGAAAAGTGGTTTTTCAACACTAACACAAGTGCGAAAAGTGGTTTTTCAACACTATCACAAGTGCAAAAAGTGTTTTTTCCACACTAATATAAGTGCAAAAGTGGTTTCCTGCACCAACAAAAGTGCGAAAAGTGGTTGTTCAACACTAACACAAATGCGAAAAGTGGTTTTTCCACACTAATACAAGTGCAAAAGTGGTTTCCTGCAACAACAAAGTGCAAAAAGTGGTTTTTCAACACTAACACAAGTGCGAAAAGTGGTTTTTCAACACTAACACAAGTGCGAAAAGTGGTTTTTCAACAATATCACAAGTGCAAAAAGTGTTTTTTCCACACTAATACAAGTGCAAAAGTGGTTTCCTGCACCAACACAAGTGTGAAAAGTGGTTTTTCAACACTAACACAAGTGCGAAAAGTGGTTTTTCAACACTAACACAAATGCGAAAAGTGGTTTTTCCACACTAATACAAGTGCAAAAGTGGTTTCCTGCAACAACACAAGTGCAAAAAGTGGTTTTTCAACACTAACACAAGTGCGAAAAGTGGTTTTTCAACACTAACACAAGTGCAAAAAGTGGTTTTTCAACACTATCACAAGTGCAAAAAGTGTTTTTTCCACACTAATACATGTGCAAAAGTGGTTTCTTGCACCAACACAAGTGCGAAAAGTGGTTTTTCAACACCAACACAAGTGCGAAAAGTGGTTTTTCAACACTAACACAAGTGCGAAAAGTGGTTTTTCCACACTAATACAAGTGCAAAAGTGGTTTCCTGCACCAACACAAGTGCAAAAAGTGGTTTTTCAACACTAACACAAGTGCGAAAAGTGGTTTTTCAACACTAACACAAGTGCGAAAAGTGTTTTTCCACACTAATACAAGTGCAAAAGTGGTTTCCTGCACCAACACAAGTGCGAAAAGTGGTTTTTCAACACTAACACAAGTGTGAAAAGTGGTTTTTCAACACTATCACAAGTGCAAAAAGTGTTTTTTCCACACTAATACAAGTGCAAAAGTGGTTTCCTGCACCAACACAAGTGCAAAAGTGGTTTCCTGCACCAACACAAGTGCGAAAAGTGGTTTTTCAACACTAACACAAGTGCGAAAAGTGGTTTTTCAACACTAACACAAGTGCGAAAAGTGGTTTTTCAACACTAACACAAGTGCGAAAAGTGGTTTTTCAACACTAACACAAGTGCGAAAAGTGGTTTTTCAACACTAACACAAGTGCGAAAAGTGGTTTTTCAACACTATCACAAGTGCAAAAAGTGTTTTTTCCACACTAATATAAGTGCAAAAGTGGTTTCCTGCACCAACAAAAGTGCGAAAAGTGGTTGTTCAACACTAACACAAATGCGAAAAGTGGTTTTTCCACACTAATACAAGTGCAAAAGTGGTTTCCTGCAACAACAAAGTGCAAAAAGTGGTTTTTCAACACTAACACAAGTGCGAAAAGTGGTTTTTCAACACTAACACAAGTGCGAAAAGTGGTTTTTCAACAATATCACAAGTGCAAAAAGTGTTTTTTCCACACTAATACAAGTGCAAAAGTGGTTTCCTGCACCAACACAAGTGTGAAAAGTGGTTTTTCAACACTAACACAAGTGCGAAAAGTGGTTTTTCAACACTAACACAAATGCGAAAAGTGGTTTTTCCACACTAATACAAGTGCAAAAGTGGTTTCCTGCAACAACACAAGTGCAAAAAGTGGTTTTTCAACACTAACACAAGTGCGAAAAGTAGTTTTTCAACACTAACACAAGTGCGAAAAGTGGTTTTTCAACAATATCACAAGTGCAAAAAGTGTTTTTTCCACACTAATACAAGTGCAAAAGTGGTTTCCTGCACCAACAGAAGTGCGAAAAGTGGTTTTTCAACACTAACACAAGTGCGAAAAGTGGTTTTTCAACACTAACACAAGTGCGAAAAGTGGTTTTTCAACACTAACACAAGTGCGAAAATCGTTTTTTCCACACTAATACAAGTGCAAAAGTGGTTTCCTGCACCAACACAAGTGCGAAAAGTGGTTTTTCAACACTAACACAAGTGCGAAAAGTGGTTTTTCAACACTAACACAAGTGCGAAAAGTGGTTTTTCAACACTATCACAAGTGCAAAAAGTGTTTTTTCCACACTAATACAAGTGCAAAAGTGGTTTCCTGCACCAACACAAGTACGAAAAGTGGTTTTTCAACACTAACACAAGTGCGAAAAGTCATTTTTCAACACTAACACAAGTGCGAAAAGTGGTTTTTCAACACTAACACAAGTGCGAAAAGTGTTTTTTCCACACTAATACAAGTGCAAAAGTGGTTTCCTGCACCAACACAAGTGCGAAAAGTGGTTTTTCAACACTAACACAAGTGCAAAAAGTGGTTTTTCAACACTAACACAAGTGCGAAAAGTGGTTTTTCAACACTATCACAAGTGCAAAAAGTGTTTTTTCCACACTAATACAATTGCAAAAGTGGTTTCCTGCACCAACACAAGTGCGAAAAGTGGTTTTTCAACACTAACATAAGTGCAAAAGTGGTTTCCTGCACCAACAAAAGTGCGAAAAGTGGTTTTTCAACACTAACACAAGTGCGAAAAGTGGTTTTTCCACTCTAATACAAGTGCAAAAGTGGATTCCTGCATCAACACAAGTGCAAAAAGTGGTTTTTCAACACTAACACAAGTGTGAAAAGTGGTTTTTCAACACTATCACAAGTGCAAAAATGTTTTTCCACACTAATACAAGTGCAAAACTGGTTTCCTGCACCAACAAAAGTGCGAAAAGTGGTTTTTCAACACTAACACAAGTGCGAAAAGTGGTTTTTCAACACTAACACAAGTGCGAAAAGTGGTTTTTCAACACTAACACAAGTGCGAAAAGTGGTTTTTCAACACTATCACAAGTGCAAAAAGTGTTTTTTCCACACTAAAATAAGTGCAAAAGTGGTTTCCTGCACCAACACAAGTGCGAAAAGTGGTTTTTCAACACTAACACAAGTGCGAAAAGTGGTTTTTCCACACTAATACAAGTGCAAAAGTGGTTTCCTGCACCAACACAAGTGCGAAAAGTGGTTTTTCAACACTAACACAAGTGCGAAAAGTGGTTTTTCAACACTAACACAAGTGCGAAAAGTGGTTTTTCAACACTATCACAAGTGCAAAAAGTGTTTTTTCCACACTAATATAAGTGCAAAAGTGGTTTCCTGCACCAACAAAAGTGCGAAAAGTGGTTTTTCAACACTAACACAAATGCGAAAAGTGGTTTTTCCACACTAATACAAGTGCAAAAGTGGTTTCCTGCAACAACACAAGTGCAAAAAGTGGTTTTTCAACACTAACACAAGTGCGAAAAGTGGTTTTTCAACACTAACACAAGTGCGAAAAGTGGTTTTTCAACAATATCACAAGTGCAAAAAGTGTTTTTTCCACACTAATACAAGTGCAAAAGTGGTTTCCTGCACCAACACAAGTGCGAAAAGTGGTTTTTCAACACTAACACAAGTGCGAAAAGTGGTTTTTCAACACTAACACAAGTGCGAAAAGTGGTTTTTCCACACTAATACAAGTGCAAAAGTGGTTTCCTGCACTTACACAAGTGCGAAAAGTGGTTTTTCAACACTAACACAAGTGCGAAAAGTGGTTTTTCAACACTATCACAAGTGCAAAAAGTGTTTTTCCACACGAATACAAGTGCAAAAGTGGTTTCCTGCACCAACACAAGTGCAAAAAGTGGTTTTTCAACACTAACACAAGTGCGAAAAGTCGTTTTTCAACACTAACACAAGTGCGAAAAGTGGTTTTTCAACACTAACACAAGTGCGAAAAGTGGTTTTTCAACACTATCACAAGTGCAAAAAGTGTTTTTTCCACACTAATACAAGTGCAAAAGTGGTTTCCTGCACCAACACAAGTGCGAAAAGTGGTTTTTCAACACTAACACAAGTGCGAAAAGTGGTTTTTCAACACTAACACAAGTGCGAAAAGTGGTTTTTCAACACTAACACAAGTGCAAAAAGTGGTTTTTCAACACTATCACAAGTGCAAAAAGTGTTTTTTCCACACTAATACATGTGCAAAAGTGGTTTCTTGCACCAACACAAGTGCGAAAAGTGGTTTTTCAACACCAACACAAGTGCGAAAAGTGGTTTTTCAACACTAACACAAGTGCGAAAAGTGGTTTTTCCACACTAATACAAGTGCAAAAGTGGTTTCCTGCACCAACACAAGTGCAAAAAGTGGTTTTTCAACACTAACACAAGTGCGAAAAGTGGTTTTTCAACACTAACACAAGTGCGAAAAGTGTTTTTCCACACTAATACAAGTGCAAAAGTGGTTTCCTGCACCAACACAAGTGCGAAAAGTGGTTTTTCAACACTAACACAAGTGTGAAAAGTGGTTTTTCAACACTATCACAAGTGCAAAAAGTGTTTTTTCCACACTAATACAAGTGCAAAAGTGGTTTCCTGCACCAACACAAGTGCAAAAGTGGTTTCCTGCACCAACACAAGTGCGAAAAGTGGTTTTTCAACACTAACACAAGTGCGAAAAGTGGTTTTTCAACACTAACACAAGTGCGAAAAGTGGTTTTTCAACACTAACACAAGTGCGAAAAGTGGTTTTTCAACACTAACACAAGTGCGAAAAGTGGTTTTTCAACACTAACACAAGTGCGAAAAGTGGTTTTTCAACACTATCACAAGTGCAAAAAGTGTTTTTTCCACACTAATATAAGTGCAAAAGTGGTTTCCTGCACCAACAAAAGTGCGAAAAGTGGTTGTTCAACACTAACACAAATGCGAAAAGTGGTTTTTCCACACTAATACAAGTGCAAAAGTGGTTTCCTGCAACAACAAAGTGCAAAAAGTGGTTTTTCAACACTAACACAAGTGCGAAAAGTGGTTTTTCAACACTAACACAAGTGCGAAAAGTGGTTTTTCAACAATATCACAAGTGCAAAAAGTGTTTTTTCCACACTAATACAAGTGCAAAAGTGGTTTCCTGCACCAACACAAGTGTGAAAAGTGGTTTTTCAACACTAACACAAGTGCGAAAAGTGGTTTTTCAACACTAACACAAATGCGAAAAGTGGTTTTTCCACACTAATACAAGTGCAAAAGTGGTTTCCTGCAACAACACAAGTGCAAAAAGTGGTTTTTCAACACTAACACAAGTGCGAAAAGTAGTTTTTCAACACTAACACAAGTGCGAAAAGTGGTTTTTCAACAATATCACAAGTGCAAAAAGTGTTTTTTCCACACTAATACAAGTGCAAAAGTGGTTTCCTGCACCAACAGAAGTGCGAAAAGTGGTTTTTCAACACTAACACAAGTGCGAAAAGTGGTTTTTCAACACTAACACAAGTGCGAAAAGTGGTTTTTCAACACTAACACAAGTGCGAAAATCGTTTTTTCCACACTAATACAAGTGCAAAAGTGGTTTCCTGCACCAACACAAGTGCGAAAAGTGGTTTTTCAACACTAACACAAGTGCGAAAAGTGGTTTTTCAACACTAACACAAGTGCGAAAAGTGGTTTTTCAACACTATCACAAGTGCAAAAAGTGTTTTTTCCACACTAATACAAGTGCAAAAGTGGTTTCCTGCACCAACACAAGTACGAAAAGTGGTTTTTCAACACTAACACAAGTGCGAAAAGTCATTTTTCAACACTAACACAAGTGCGAAAAGTGGTTTTTCAACACTAACACAAGTGCGAAAAGTGTTTTTTCCACACTAATACAAGTGCAAAAGTGGTTTCCTGCACCAACACAAGTGCGAAAAGTGGTTTTTCAACACTAACACAAGTGCAAAAAGTGGTTTTTCAACACTAACACAAGTGCGAAAAGTGGTTTTTCAACACTATCACAAGTGCAAAAAGTGTTTTTTCCACACTAATACAATTGCAAAAGTGGTTTCCTGCACCAACACAAGTGCGAAAAGTGGTTTTTCAACACTAACATAAGTGCAAAAGTGGTTTCCTGCACCAACAAAAGTGCGAAAAGTGGTTTTTCAACACTAACACAAGTGCGAAAAGTGGTTTTTCCACTCTAATACAAGTGCAAAAGTGGATTCCTGCATCAACACAAGTGCAAAAAGTGGTTTTTCAACACTAACACAAGTGTGAAAAGTGGTTTTTCAACACTATCACAAGTGCAAAAATGTTTTTCCACACTAATACAAGTGCAAAACTGGTTTCCTGCACCAACAAAAGTGCGAAAAGTGGTTTTTCAACACTAACACAAGTGCGAAAAGTGGTTTTTCAACACTAACACAAGTGCGAAAAGTGGTTTTTCAACACTAACACAAGTGCGAAAAGTGGTTTTTCAACACTATCACAAGTGCAAAAAGTGTTTTTTCCACACTAAAATAAGTGCAAAAGTGGTTTCCTGCACCAACACAAGTGCGAAAAGTGGTTTTTCAACACTAACACAAGTGCGAAAAGTGGTTTTTCCACACTAATACAAGTGCAAAAGTGGTTTCCTGCACCAACACAAGTGCGAAAAGTGGTTTTTCAACACTAACACAAGTGCGAAAAGTGGTTTTTCAACACTAACACAAGTGCGAAAAGTGGTTTTTCAACACTATCACAAGTGCAAAAAGTGTTTTTTCCACACTAATATAAGTGCAAAAGTGGTTTCCTGCACCAACAAAAGTGCGAAAAGTGGTTTTTCAACACTAACACAAATGCGAAAAGTGGTTTTTCCACACTAATACAAGTGCAAAAGTGGTTTCCTGCAACAACACAAGTGCAAAAAGTGGTTTTTCAACACTAACACAAGTGCGAAAAGTGGTTTTTCAACACTAACACAAGTGCGAAAAGTGGTTTTTCAACAATATCACAAGTGCAAAAAGTGTTTTTTCCACACTAATACAAGTGCAAAAGTGGTTTCCTGCACCAACACAAGTGCGAAAAGTGGTTTTTCAACACTAACACAAGTGCGAAAAGTGGTTTTTCAACACTAACACAAGTGCGAAAAGTGGTTTTTCCACACTAATACAAGTGCAAAAGTGGTTTCCTGCACTTACACAAGTGCGAAAAGTGGTTTTTCAACACTAACACAAGTGCGAAAAGTGGTTTTTCAACACTATCACAAGTGCAAAAAGTGTTTTTCCACACGAATACAAGTGCAAAAGTGGTTTCCTGCACCAACACAAGTGCAAAAAGTGGTTTTTCAACACTAACACAAGTGCGAAAAGTCGTTTTTCAACACTAACACAAGTGCGAAAAGTGGTTTTTCAACACTAACACAAGTGCGAAAAGTGTTTTTTCCACACTGATACAAGTGCAAAAGTGGTTTCCTGCACCAACAAAAGTGCGAAAAGTGGTTTTTCAACACTAACACAAGTGCGAAAAGTGGTTTTTCAACACTATCACAAGTGCAAAAAGTGTTTTTTCCACACTAACACACGTGTGAAAAGTGGTTTTTCCACACTAACACAAGTGCGAAAAGTGGTTTTTCCACTCTAATACAAGTGCAAAAGTGGATTCCTGCATCAACACAAGTGCAAAAAGTGGTTTTTCAACACTAACACAAGTGTGAAAAGTGGTTTTTCAACACTATCACAAGTGCAAAAATGTTTTTCCACACTAATACAAGTGCAAAACTGGTTTCCTGCACCAACAAAAGTGCGAAAAGTGGTTTTTCAACACTAACACAAGTGCGAAAAGTGGTTTTTCAACACTAACACAAGTGCGAAAAGTGGTTTTTCAACACTAACACAAGTGCGAAAAGTGGTTTTTCAACACTATCACAAGTGCAAAAAGTGTTTTTTCCACACTAAAATAAGTGCAAAAGTGGTTTCCTGCACCAACACAAGTGCGAAAAGTGGTTTTTCAACACTAACACAAGTGCGAAAAGTGGTTTTTCCACACTAATACAAGTGCAAAAGTGGTTTCCTGCACCAACACAAGTGCGAAAAGTGGTTTTTCAACACTAACACAAGTGCGAAAAGTGGTTTTTCAACACTAACACAAGTGCGAAAAGTGGTTTTTCAACACTATCACAAGTGCAAAAAGTGTTTTTTCCACACTAATATAAGTGCAAAAGTGGTTTCCTGCACCAACAAAAGTGCGAAAAGTGGTTTTTCAACACTAACACAAATGCGAAAAGTGGTTTTTCCACACTAATACAAGTGCAAAAGTGGTTTCCTGCAACAACACAAGTGCAAAAAGTGGTTTTTCAACACTAACACAAGTGCGAAAAGTGGTTTTTCAACACTAACACAAGTGCGAAAAGTGGTTTTTCAACAATATCACAAGTGCAAAAAGTGTTTTTTCCACACTAATACAAGTGCAAAAGTGGTTTCCTGCACCAACACAAGTGCGAAAAGTGGTTTTTCAACACTAACACAAGTGCGAAAAGTGGTTTTTCAACACTAACACAAGTGCGAAAAGTGGTTTTTCCACACTAATACAAGTGCAAAAGTGGTTTCCTGCACTTACACAAGTGCGAAAAGTGGTTTTTCAACACTAACACAAGTGCGAAAAGTGGTTTTTCAACACTATCACAAGTGCAAAAAGTGTTTTTCCACACGAATACAAGTGCAAAAGTGGTTTCCTGCACCAACACAAGTGCAAAAAGTGGTTTTTCAACACTAACACAAGTGCGAAAAGTCGTTTTTCAACACTAACACAAGTGCGAAAAGTGGTTTTTCAACACTAACACAAGTGCGAAAAGTGTTTTTTCCACACTGATACAAGTGCAAAAGTGGTTTCCTGCACCAACAAAAGTGCGAAAAGTGGTTTTTCAACACTAACACAAGTGCGAAAAGTGGTTTTTCAACACTAACACAAGTGCGAAAAGTGGTTTTTCAACACTATCACAAGTGCAAAAAGTGTTTTTTCCACACTAACACACGTGTGAAAAGTGGTTTTTCCACACTAATACAAGTGCAAAAGTGGTTTCTTGCACCAACACCAGTGCGAAAAGTGGTTTTTCAACACTAACACAAGTGCGAAAAGTGGTTTTTCAACACTAACACAAGTGCGAAAAGTGGTTTTTCCACACTAATACAAGTGCAAAAGTGGTTTCCTGCACCAACACAAGTGCGAAAAGTGGTTTTTCAACACTAACACAAGTGCGAAAAGTGGTTTTTCAACACTATCACAAGTGCAAAAAGTGTTTTTTCCACACTAATACAAGTGCAAAAGTGGTTTCCTGCACCAACACAAGTGCGAAAAGTGGTATTTCAACACTAACACAAGTGCGAAAAGTGGTTTTTCCACACTAATGCAAGTGCAAAAGTGGTTTCCTGCACCAACAAAAGTGCGAAAAGTGGTTTTTCAACACTAACACAAGTGCGAAAAGTGGTTTTTCATCACTATCACAAGTGCAATAAGAGTTTTTTCCACACTAATACAAGTGCAAAAGTGGTTTCCTGCACCAACAAAAGTGCGAAAAGTGTTTTTTCAACACTAACACAAGTGCGAAAAGTGTTTTTTCAACACTAACACAAGTGCGAAAAGTGTTTTTTCAACACTAACACAAGTGCGAAAAGTGGTTTTTCCACCTATACAAGTGCAAAAGTGGTTTCCTGCACCAACACAAGTGCGAAAAGTGGTTTTTCAACACTAACACAAGTGTAAAAGTGGTTTCCTGCACCAACACAAGTGCGAAAAGTGGTTTTTCAACACTAACACAGGTGTGAAATGTCGTTTTTCAACACTAACACAAGTGCGAAAAGTGATTTTTCAACACTAACACAAGTGCGAAAAGTGGTTTTTCAACACTATCACAAGTGCAAAAAGTGTTTTTTCCACACTAATACAAGTGCAAAAGTGGTTTCCTGCACCAACAAAAGTGCGAAAAGTGGTTTTTCAACACTAACACAAGTGCGAAAAGTGGTTTTTCAACACTAACACAAGGGCGAAAAGTGGTTTTTCAACACTAACACAAGTGCGAAAAGTGGTTTTTCAACACTAACGCAAGTGCGAAAAGTGGTTTTTCAACATGAACACAAGTGCGAAAAGTGGTTTTTCATCACTATCACAAGTGCAATAAGAGTTTTTTCCACACTAATACAAGTGCAAAAGTGGTTTCCTGCACCAACAAAAGTGCGAAAAGTGTTTTTTCAACACTAACACAAGTGCGAAAAGTGTTTTTTCAACACTAACACAAGTGCGAAAAGTGGTTTTTCCACCTATACAAGTGCAAAAGTGGTTTCCTGCACCAACACAAGTGTGAAAAGTGGTTTTTCCACCTATACAAGTGCAAAAGTGGTTTCCTGCACCAACACAAGTGCGAAAAGTGGTTTTTCAACACTAACACAAGTGTGAAATGTCATTTTTCAACACTAACACAAGTGCGAAAAGTGATTTTTCAACACTAACACAAGTGCGAAAAGTGGTTTTTCAACACTATCACAAGTGCAAATAGTGTTTTTTCCACACTAATACAAGTGCAAAAGTGGTTTCCTGCACCAACAAAAGTGCGAAAAGTGGTTTTTCAACACTAACACAAGTGCGAAAAGTGGTTTTTCAACACTAACACAAGGTCGAAAAGTAGTTTTTCAACACTAACACAAGTGCGAAAAGTGGTTTTTCAACACTATCACAAGTGCGTAAAGTGGTTTTTCCACACGAATACAAGTGCAAAAGTGGCTTCCTGCACCAACACAAGTGTGAAAAGTGGTTTTTCAACACTAACACAAGTGCGAAAAGTCATTTTTCAACACTAACACAAGTGCGAAAAGTCGTTTTTCAACACTAACACAAGTGCGAAAAGTGGTTTTTCAACACTATCACAAGTGCGTAAAGTGGTTTTTCCACACGAATACAAGTGCAAAAGTGGTTTCCTGCACCAACACAAGTGCGAAAAGTGGTTTTTCAACACTAACACAAGTGCAAAAGTGGTTTCCTGCACCAACAAAAGTGCGAAAAGTGGTTTTTCAACACTAACACAAGTGCGAAAAGTGGTTTTTCCACACTAATAAAAGTGCAAAAGTGGTTTCCTGCACCAACACAAGTGCGAAAAGTGGTTTTTCAACACTAACACAAGTGCGAAAAGTCGTTTTTCAACACTAACACAAGTGCGAAAAGTGGTTTTTCAACACTAACACAAGTGCGAAAAGTGTTTTTTCCACACTAATACAAGTGCAAAAGTGGTTTCCTGCACCAACACAAGTGCGAAAAGTGGTTTTTTCAACACTAACACAAGTGCAAAAGTGGTTTCCTGCACCAACAAAAGTGCGAAAAGTGGGTTTTCAACACTAACACAAGTGCGAAAAGTGGTTTTTCAACACTAACACAAGTGCGAAAAGTGGTTTTTCCACACTAATACAAGTGCAAAAGTGGTTTCCTGCACCAACACAAGTGCGAAAAGTGGTTTTTCAACACTAACACAAGTGCGAAAAGTGGTTTTTCAACACTAACACAAGTGCGAAAAGTGGTTTTTCCACACTAATACAAGTGCAAAAGTGGTTTCCTGCACTAACACAAGTGCGAAAAGTGGTTTTTCAACACTAACACAAGTGCAAAAAGTGGTTTTTCAACACTATCACAAGTGCAAAAAGTGTTTTTTCCACACTAATACAAGTGCAAAAGTGGTTTCCTGCACCAACACAAGTGCGAAAAGTGGTTTTTCAACACTAACACAAGTGCGAAAAGTGGTTTTTCAACACTATCACAAGTGCAAAAAGTGTTTTTTCCACACGAATACAAGTGCAAAAGTGGTTTCCTGCACCAACACAAGTGCAAAAAGTGGTTTTTCAACACTAACACAAGTGCGAAAAGTCGTTTTTCAACACTAACACAAGTGCGAAAAGTGGTTTTTCAACACTAACACAAGTGCAAAAGTGGTTTCCTGCACCAACACAAGTGCGAAAAGTGGTTTTTCAACACTAACACAAGTGCGAAAAGTGGTTTTTCAACACTATCACAAGTGCAAAAATGTTTTTTCCACACTAATACAAGTGCAAAAGTGATTTCCTGCACCAACAAAAGTGCGAAAAGTGGTTTTTCAACACTAACACAAGTGCGAAAAGTGGTTTTTCAACACTAACACAAGTGCGAAAAGTGGTTTTTCAACACTAACACAAGTGCGAAAAGTGGTTTTTCAACACTATCACAAGTGCGAAAAATGTTTTTTCCACACTAATACAAGTGCAAAAGTGGTTTCCTGCACCAACACAAGTGCGAAAAGTGGTTTTTCAACAATAACACAAGTGCGAAAAGTGGTTTTTCAACACTAACTCAAGTGCGAAAAGTGTTTTTTCCACACTAATACAAGTGCAAAAGTGGTTTCCTGCACCAACACAAGTGCGAAAAGTGGTTTTTCAACACTAACACAAGTGCGTAAAGTGGTTTTTCAACATTATCACAAGTGCAAAAAGTGTTTTTTCCACACTAATACAAGTGCAAAAGTGGTTTCCTGCACCAACACAAGTGTGAAAAGTGGTTTTTCAACACTAACACAAGTGCGAAAAGTGGTTTTTCAACACTAACACAAGTGCAAAAAGTGGTTTTTCAACACTATCACAAGTGCAAAAAGTGTTTTTTCCACACTAATACATGTGCAAAAGTGGTTTCTTGCACCAACACAAGTGCGAAAAGTGGTTTTTCAACACCAACACAAGTGCGAAAAGTGGTTTTTCAACACTAACACAAGTGCGAAAAGTGGTTTTTCCACACTAATACAAGTGCAAAAGTGGTTTCCTGCACCAACACAAGTGCAAAAAGTGGTTTTTCAACACTAACACAAGTGCGAAAAGTGGTTTTTCAACACTAACACAAGTGCGAAAAGTGTTTTTCCACACTAATACAAGTGCAAAAGTGGTTTCCTGCACCAACACAAGTGCGAAAAGTGGTTTTTCCACACTAACACAAGTGTGAAAAGTGGTTTTTCAACACTATCACAAGTGCAAAAAGTGTTTTTTCCACACTAATACAAGTGCAAAAGTGGTTTCCTGCACCAACACAAGTGCAAAAGTGGTTTCCTGCACCAACACAAGTGCGAAAAGTGGTTTTTCAACACTAACGCAAGTGCGAAAAGTGGTTTTTCAACACTAACACAAGTGCGAAAAGTGGTTTTTCAACACTAACACAAGTGCAAAAAGTGGTTTTTCAACACTATCACAAGTGCAAAGAGTGTTTTTTCCACACTAATACAAGTGCAAAAGTGGTTTCCTGCACCAACACAAGTGCGAAAAGTGTTTTTTCCACACTAATACAAGTGCAAAAGTGGTTTCCTGCACCAACACAAGTGCGAAAAGTGGTTTTTCGACACTAACACAAGTGCTAAAAGTGGTTTTTCAACACTAACACAAGTGCGAAAAGTGGTTTTTCCACACTAACACAAGTGCAAAAGTGGTTTCCTGCACCAACACAAGTGCAAAAAGTGGTTTTTCAACACTAACACAAGTGCGAAAAGTGGTTTTTCAACACTATCACAAGTGCAAAAAGTGTTTTTTCCACACTAATACAAGTGCAAAAGTGGTTTCCTGCACCAACACAAGGGCGAAAAGTGGTTTTTCAACACTAACACAAGTGCGAAAAGTGGTTTTTCAACACTAACACAAGTGCGAAAAGTGGTTTTTCAACACTATCACAAGTGCAAAAAGTGTTTTTTCCACACTAATATAAGTGCAAAAGTGGTTTCCTGCACCAACAAAAGTGCGAAAAGTGGTTTTTCAACACTAACACAAATGCGAAAAGTGGTTTTTCCACACTAATACAAGTGCAAAAGTGGTTTCCTGCAACAACACAAGTGCAAAAAGTGTTTTTTCAACACGAACACAAGTGCGAAAAGTTGTTTTTCAACACTAACACAAGTGCGAAAAGTGGTTTTTCAACAATATCACAAGTGCAAAAAGTGTTTTTTCCACACTAATACAAGTGCAAAAGTGGTTTCCTGCACCAACACAAGTGCGAAAAGTGGTTTTTCAACACTAACACAAGTGCAAAAAGTGGTTTTTCAACACTAACACAAGTGCGAAAAGTGGTTTTTCCACACTAATACAAGTGCAAAAGTGGTTTCCTGCACTAACACAAGTGCAAAAAGTGGTTTTTCAACACTAACACAAGTGCGAAAAGTGGTTTTTCAACACTATCACAAGTGCAAAAAGTGTTTTTGCCACACTAATACAAGTGCAAAAGTGGTTTCCTGCACCAACACAAGTGCGAAAAGTGGTTTTTCAACACTAACACAAGTGCGAAAAGTGGTTTTTTAACACTATCACAAGTGCAAAAAGTGTTTTTTTCCACACTAATACAATTGCAAAAGTGGTTTCCTGCACCAACACAAGTGCGAAAAGTGGTTTTTCAACACTAACACAAGTGCAAAAGTGGTTTCCTGCACCAACAAAAGTGCGAAAAGTGGTTTTTCAACACTAACACAAGTGCGAAAAGTGCTTTTTCAACACTAACACAAGTGCGAAAAGTGGTGTTTCCACAATAATACAAGTGCAAAAGTGGTTTCCTGCACCAACACAAGTGCAAAAAGTGTTTTTTCAACACTAACACAAGTGCGAAAAGTGGTTTTTCAACACTATCACAAGTGCAAAAAGTGTTTTTTCCACACTAATACAAGTGCAAAAGTGGTTTCATGCACCAACACAAGTGCGAAAAGTGGTTTTTCAACACTAACACAAGTGCGAAAAGTGGTTTTTCAACACTAACACAAGTGCGAAAAGTGTTTTTTCCACACTAATACAAGTGCAAAAGTGGTTTCCTGCACCAACAGAAGTGCGAAAAGTGGTTTTTCAACACTAACACAAGTGCGAAAAGTGGTTTTTCAACACTAACACAAGTGCGAAAAGTGTTTTTTCCACACTAATACAAGTGCAAAAGTGGTTTCCTGCACCAACACAAGTGCGAAAAGTGGTTTTTCAACACTTAACACAAGTGCGAAAAGTGGTTTTTCAACACTATCACAAGTGCAAAAAGTGGTTTTTCCACACTAATACAAGTGCAAAAGTGGTTTCCTGCACCAACACAAGTACGAAAAGTGGTTTTTCAACACTAACACAAGTGCGAAAAGTCTTTTTTCAACACTAACACAAGTGCGAAAAGTGGTTTTTCAACACTAACACAAGTGCGAAAAGTGTTTTTTCCACACTAATACAAGTGCAAAAGTGGTTTCCTGCACCAACACAAGTGCGAAAAGTGGTTTTTCAACACTAACACAAGTGCGAAAAGTGGTTTTTCAACACTAACACAAGTGCGAAAAGTGGTTTTTCAACACTATCACAAGTGCAAAAAGTGTTTTTTCCACACTAATACAATTGCAAAAGTGGTTTCCTGCACCAACACAAGTGCGAAAAGTGTTTTTTCAACACTAACACAAGTGCAAAAGTGGTTTCCTGCACCAACACAGTGCGAAAAGTGTTTTTTCCACACTAATACAAGTGCAAAAGTGGTTTCCTGCACCAACACAAGTGCGAAAAGTGGTTTTTCAACACTATCACAAGTGCAAAAAGTGTTTTTTCCACACTAATACAATTGCAAAAGTGGTTTCCTGCACCAACACAAGTGCGAAAAGTGTTTTTTCAACACTAACACAAGTGCAAAAGTGGTTTCCTGCACCAACACAAGTGCGAAAAGTGTTTTTTCCACACTAATACAAGTGCAAAAGTGGTTTCCTGCACCAACACAAGTGCGAAAAGTGGTTTTTCAACACTATCACAAGTGCAAAAAGTGTTTTTTCCACACTAATACAATTGCAAAAGTGGTTTCCTGCACCAACACAAGTGCGAAAAGTGGTTTTTCAACACTAACACAAGTGCAAAAGTGGTTTCCTGCACCAACACAAGTGCGAAAAGTGGTTTTTCAACACTAACACAAGTGTGAAATGTCGTTTTTCAACACTAACACAAGTGCGAAAAGTGATTTTTCAACACTAACACAAGTGCGAAAAGTGGTTTTTCAACACTATCACAAGTGCAAAAAGTGTTTTTTCCACACTAATACAAGTGCAAAAGTGGTTTCCTGCACCAACAAAAGTGCGAAAAGTGGTTTTTCAACACTAACACAAGTGCGAAAAGTGGTTTTTCAACACTAACACAAGGTCGAAAAGTAGTTTTTCAACACTAACACAAGTGCGAAAAGTGGTTTTTCAACACTATCACAAGTGCGTAAAGTGGTTTTTCCACACGAATACAAGTGCAAAAGTGGCTTCCTGCACCAATACAAGTGCGAAAAGTGGTTTTTCAACACTAACACAAGTGCGAAAAGTCGTTTTTCAACACTAACACAAGTGCGAAAAGTCGTTTTTCAACACTAACACAAGTGCGAAAAGTGTTTTTTCCACACTAATACAAGTGCAAAAGTGGTTTCCTGCACCAACACAAGTGCGAAAAGTGGTTTTTCAACACTAACACAAGTGCAAAAGTGGTTTCCTGCACCAACAAAAGTGCGAAAAGTGGTTTTTCAACACTAACACAAGTGCGAAAAGTGGTTTTTCAACACTAACACAAGTGCGAAAAGTGGTTTTTCCACACTAATACAAGTGCAAAAGTGGTTTCCTGCACCAACACAAGTGCGAAAAGTGGTTTTTCAACACTAACACAAGTGCGAAAAGTCGATTTTCAACACTAACACAAGTGCGAAAAGTGTTTTTTCCACACTAATACAAGTGCAAAAGTGGTTTCCTGCACCAACACAAGTGCGAAAAGTGGGTTTTCAACACTAACACAAGTGCGAAAAGTGGTTTTTCAACACTAACACAAGTGCGAAAAGTGGTTTTTCAACACTAACACAAGTGCAAAAGTGGTTTCCTGCACCAACAAAAGTGCGAAAAGTGGGTTTTCAACACTAACACAAGTGCGAAAAGTGGTTTTTCAACACTAACACAAGTGCAAAAGTGGTTTCCTGCACCAACAAAAGTGCGAAAAGTGGGTTTTCAACACTAACACAAGTGCGAAAAGTGGTTTTTCAACACTAACACAAGTGCGAAAAGTGGTTTTTCCGCACTAATACAAGTGCAAAAGTGGTTTCCTGCACCAACACAAGTGCGAAAAGTGGTTTTTCAACAATAACACAAGTGCGAAAAGTGGTTTTTCAACACTAACTCAAGTGCGAAAAGTGTTTTTTCCACACTAATACAAGTGCAAAAGTGGTTTCCTGCACCAACACAAGTGCGAAAAGTGGTTTTTCAACACTAACACAAGTGCGAAAAGTGGTTTTTCAACACTAACACAAGTGCGAAAAGTGGTTTTTCAACACTATCACAAGTGCAAAAAGTGTTTTTTCCACACTAATACATGTGCAAAAGTGGTTTCTTGCACCAACACAAGTGCGAAAAGTGGTTTTTCAACACTAACACAAGTGCGAAAAGTGGTTTTTCAACACTAACACAAGTGCGAAAAGTGGTTTTTCCACACTAATACAAGTGCAAAAGTGGTTTCCTGCACCAACACAAGTGCAAAAAGTGGTTTTTCAACACTAACACAAGTGCGAAAAGTGGTTTTTCAACACTAACACAAGTGCGAAAAGTGTTTTTTCCACACTAATACAAGTGCAAAAGTGGTTTCCTGCACCAACACAAGTGCGAAAAGTGGTTTTTCAACACTAACACAAGTGCGAAAAGTGGTTTTTCAACACTATCACAAGTGCAAAAAGTGGTTTTTCCACACTAATATAAGTGCAAAACTGGTTTCCTGCACCAACAAAAGTGCGAAAAGTGGTTTTCAACACTAACACAAGTGCGAAAAGTGGTTTTTCAACACGAACACAAGTGCGAAAAGTGGTTTTTCAACACTAACACAAGTGCGAAAAGTGGTTTTTCAACACTATCACAAGTGCAAAAAGTGTTTTTTCCACACTAAAATAAGTGCAAAAGTGGTTTCCTGCACCAACACAAGTGCGAAAAGTGGTTTTTCAACACTAACACAAGTGCGAAAAGTGGTTTTTCCACACTAATACAAGTGCAAAAGTGGTTTCCTGCACCAACACAAGTGCGAAAAGTGGTTTTTCAACACTAACACAAGTGCGAAAAGTGGTTTTTCAACACTAACACAAGTGCGAAAAGTGGTTTTTCCACACTAACACAAGTGCAAAAGTGGTTTCCTGCACCAACACAAGTGCAAAAAGTGGTTTTTCAACACTAACACAAGTGCGAAAAGTGGTTTTTCAACACTATCACAAGTGCAAAAAGTGTTTTTTCCACACTAATATAAGAGCAAAAAGTGGTTTCCTGCACCAACAAAAGTGCGAAAAGTGGTTTTTCAACACTAACACAAATGCGAAAAGTGGTTTTTCCACACTAATACAAGTGCAAAAGTGGTTTCCTGCAACAACACAAGTGCAAAAAGTGGTTTTTCAACACTAACACAAGTGCGAAAAGTGGTTTTTCAACACTAACACAAGTGCGAAAAGTGGTTTTTCAACACTAACACAAGGTCGAAAAGTAGTTTTTCAACACTAACACAAGTGCGAAAAGTGGTTTTTCAACACTATCACAAGTGCGTAAAGTGGTTTTTCCACACGAATACAAGTGCAAAAGTGGCTTCCTGCACCAATACAAGTGCGAAAAGTGGTTTTTCAACACTAACACAAGTGCGAAAAGTCGTTTTTCAACACTAACACAAGTGCGAAAAGTCGTTTTTCAACACTAACACAAGTGCGAAAAGTGTTTTTTCCACACTAATACAAGTGCAAAAGTGGTTTCCTGCACCAACACAAGTGCGAAAAGTGGTTTTTCAACACTAACACAAGTGCAAAAGTGGTTTCCTGCACCAACAAAAGTGCGAAAAGTGGTTTTTCAACACTAACACAAGTGCGAAAAGTGGTTTTTCAACACTAACACAAGTGCGAAAAGTGGTTTTTCCACACTAATACAAGTGCAAAAGTGGTTTCCTGCACCAACACAAGTGCGAAAAGTGGTTTTTCAACACTAACACAAGTGCGAAAAGTCGATTTTCAACACTAACACAAGTGCGAAAAGTGTTTTTTCCACACTAATACAAGTGCAAAAGTGGTTTCCTGCACCAACACAAGTGCGAAAAGTGGGTTTTCAACACTAACACAAGTGCGAAAAGTGGTTTTTCAACACTAACACAAGTGCGAAAAGTGGTTTTTCAACACTAACACAAGTGCAAAAGTGGTTTCCTGCACCAACAAAAGTGCGAAAAGTGGGTTTTCAACACTAACACAAGTGCGAAAAGTGGTTTTTCAACACTAACACAAGTGCAAAAGTGGTTTCCTGCACCAACAAAAGTGCGAAAAGTGGGTTTTCAACACTAACACAAGTGCGAAAAGTGGTTTTTCAACACTAACACAAGTGCGAAAAGTGGTTTTTCCGCACTAATACAAGTGCAAAAGTGGTTTCCTGCACCAACACAAGTGCGAAAAGTGGTTTTTCAACAATAACACAAGTGCGAAAAGTGGTTTTTCAACACTAACTCAAGTGCGAAAAGTGTTTTTTCCACACTAATACAAGTGCAAAAGTGGTTTCCTGCACCAACACAAGTGCGAAAAGTGGTTTTTCAACACTAACACAAGTGCGAAAAGTGGTTTTTCAACACTAACACAAGTGCGAAAAGTGGTTTTTCAACACTATCACAAGTGCAAAAAGTGTTTTTTCCACACTAATACATGTGCAAAAGTGGTTTCTTGCACCAACACAAGTGCGAAAAGTGGTTTTTCAACACTAACACAAGTGCGAAAAGTGGTTTTTCAACACTAACACAAGTGCGAAAAGTGGTTTTTCCACACTAATACAAGTGCAAAAGTGGTTTCCTGCACCAACACAAGTGCAAAAAGTGGTTTTTCAACACTAACACAAGTGCGAAAAGTGGTTTTTCAACACTAACACAAGTGCGAAAAGTGTTTTTTCCACACTAATACAAGTGCAAAAGTGGTTTCCTGCACCAACACAAGTGCGAAAAGTGGTTTTTCAACACTAACACAAGTGCGAAAAGTGGTTTTTCAACACTATCACAAGTGCAAAAAGTGGTTTTTCCACACTAATATAAGTGCAAAACTGGTTTCCTGCACCAACAAAAGTGCGAAAAGTGGTTTTCAACACTAACACAAGTGCGAAAAGTGGTTTTTCAACACGAACACAAGTGCGAAAAGTGGTTTTTCAACACTAACACAAGTGCGAAAAGTGGTTTTTCAACACTATCACAAGTGCAAAAAGTGTTTTTTCCACACTAAAATAAGTGCAAAAGTGGTTTCCTGCACCAACACAAGTGCGAAAAGTGGTTTTTCAACACTAACACAAGTGCGAAAAGTGGTTTTTCCACACTAATACAAGTGCAAAAGTGGTTTCCTGCACCAACACAAGTGCGAAAAGTGGTTTTTCAACACTAACACAAGTGCGAAAAGTGGTTTTTCAACACTAACACAAGTGCGAAAAGTGGTTTTTCCACACTAACACAAGTGCAAAAGTGGTTTCCTGCACCAACACAAGTGCAAAAAGTGGTTTTTCAACACTAACACAAGTGCGAAAAGTGGTTTTTCAACACTATCACAAGTGCAAAAAGTGTTTTTTCCACACTAATATAAGAGCAAAAAGTGGTTTCCTGCACCAACAAAAGTGCGAAAAGTGGTTTTTCAACACTAACACAAATGCGAAAAGTGGTTTTTCCACACTAATACAAGTGCAAAAGTGGTTTCCTGCAACAACACAAGTGCAAAAAGTGGTTTTTCAACACTAACACAAGTGCGAAAAGTGGTTTTTCAACACTAACACAAGTGCGAAAAGTGGTTTTTCAACAATATCACAAGTGCAAAAAGTGTTTTTTCCACACTAATACAAGTGCAAAAGTGGTTTCCTGCACCAACACAAGTGCGAAAAGTGGTTTTTCAACACTAACACAAGTGCGAAAAGTGGTTTTTCAACACTATCACAAGTGCAAAAAGTGTTTTTTCCACACTAATACAAGTGCAAAAGTGGTTTCCTGCACCAACACAAGTGCGAAAAGTGGTTTTTCAACACTAACACAAGTGCGAAAAGTGGTTTTTCAACACTAACACAAGTGCGAAAAGTGGTTTTTCAACACTATCACAAGTGCAAAAAGTGTTTTTTCCACACTAATATAAGTGCAAAAGTGGTTTCCTGCACCAACAAAAGTGCGAAAAGTGGTTTTTCAACACTAACACAAATGCGAAAAGTGGTTTTTCCACACTAATACAAGTGCAAAAGTGGTTTCCTGCAACAACACAAGTGCAAAAAGTGGTTTTTCAACACTAACACAAGTGCGAAAAGTAGTTTTTCAACACTAACACAAGTGCGAAAAGTGGTTTTTCAACAATATCACAAGTGCAAAAAGTGTTTTTTCCACACTAATACAAGTGCAAAAGTGGTTTCCTGCACCAACAGAAGTGCGAAAAGTGGTTTTTCAACACTAACACAAGTGCGAAAAGTGGTTTTTCAACACTAACACAAGTGCGAAAAGTGGTTTTTCAACACTAACACAAGTGCGAAAAGTGTTTTTTCCACACTAATACAAGTGCAAAAGTGGTTTCCTGCACCAACACAAGTGCGAAAAGTGGTTTTTCAACACTAACACAAGTGCGAAAAGTGGTTTTTCAACACTAACACAAGTGCGAAAAGTGGTTTTTCAACACTATCACAAGTGCAAAAAGTGTTTTTTCCACACTAATACAAGTGTAAAAGTGGTTTCCTGCACCAACACAAGTACGAAAAGTGGTTTTTCAACACTAACACAAGTGCGAAAAGTCATTTTTCAACACTAACACAAGTGCGAAAAGTGGTTTTTCAACACTATCACAAGTGCAAAAAGTGTTTTTTCCACACTAATACAAGTGCAAAAGTGGTTTCCTGCACCAACACAAGGGCGAAAAGTGGTTTTTCAACACTAACACAAGTGCGAAAAGTGGTTTTTCAACACTAACACAAGTGCGAAAAGTGGTTTTTCAACACTATCACAAGTGCAAAAAGTGTTTTTTCCACACTAATATAAGTGCAAAAGTGGTTTCCTGCACCAACAAAAGTGCGAAAAGTGGTTTTTCAACACTAACACAAATGCGAAAAGTGGTTTTTCCACACTAATACAAGTGCAAAAGTGGTTTCCTGCAACAACACAAGTGCAAAAAGTGTTTTTTCAACACGAACACAAGTGCGAAAAGTGGTTTTTCAACACTAACACAAGTGCGAAAAGTGGTTTTTCAACAATATCACAAGTGCAAAAAGTGTTTTTTCCACACTAATACAAGTGCAAAAGTGGTTTCCTGCACCAACACAAGTGCGAAAAGTGGTTTTTCAACACTAACACAAGTGCAAAAAGTGGTTTTTCAACACTAACACAAGTGCGAAAAGTGGTTTTTCCACACTAATACAAGTGCAAAAGTGGTTTCCTGCACTAACACAAGTGCGAAAAGTGGTTTTTCAACACTAACACAAGTGCGAAAAGTGGTTTTTCAACACTATCACAAGTGCAAAAAGTGTTTTTGCCACACTAATACAAGTGCAAAAGTGGTTTCCTGCACCAACACAAGTGCAAAAAGTGGTTTTTCAACACTAACACAAGTGCGAAAAGTGGTTTTTTAACACTATCACAAGTGCAAAAAGTGTTTTTTTCCACACTAATACAATTGCAAAAGTGGTTTCCTGCACCAACACAAGTGCGAAAAGTGGTTTTTCAACACTAACACAAGTGCAAAAGTGGTTTCCTGCACCAACAAAAGTGCGAAAAGTGGTTTTTCAACACTAACACAAGTGCGAAAAGTGCTTTTTCAACACTAACACAAGTGCGAAAAGTGGTGTTTCCACAATAATACAAGTGCAAAAGTGGTTTCCTGCACCAACACAAGTGCAAAAAGTGGTTTTTCAACACTAACACAAGTGCGAAAAGTAGTTTTTCAACACTATCACAAGTGCAAAAAGTGTTTTTTCCACACTAATACAAGTGCAAAAGTGGTTTCATGCACCAACACAAGTGCGAAAAGTGGTTTTTCAACACTAACACAAGTGCGAAAAGTGGTTTTTCAACACTAACACAAGTGCGAAAAGTGTTTTTTCCACACTAATACAAGTGCAAAAGTGGTTTCCTGCACCAACAGAAGTGCGAAAAGTGGTTTTTCAACACTAACACAAGTGCGAAAAGTGGTTTTTCAACACTAACACAAGTGCGAAAAGTGTTTTTTCCACACTAATACAAGTGCAAAAGTGGTTTCCTGCACCAACACAAGTGCGAAAAGTGGTTTTTCAACACTTAACACAAGTGCGAAAAGTGGTTTTTCAACACTATCACAGGTGCAAAAAGTGGTTTTTCTACACTAATACAAGTACAAAAGTGGTTTCCTGCACCAACACAAGTACGAAAAGTGGTTTTTCAACACTAACACAAGTGCGAAAAGTCTTTTTTCAACACTAACACAAGTGCGAAAAGTGGTTTTTCAACACTAACACAAGTGCGAAAAGTGTTTTTTCCACACTAATACAAGTGCAAAAGTGGTTTCCTGCACCAACACAAGTGCGAAAAGTGTTTTTTC
Organism: Myxine glutinosa; assembly: GCF_964187855.1. Classification (NCBI taxonomy): domain Eukaryota; kingdom Metazoa; phylum Chordata; class Myxini; order Myxiniformes; family Myxinidae; genus Myxine; species Myxine glutinosa. The sequence goes on along the minus strand of NW_027618549.1, from coordinate 25,491 downwards.
AACACTAACACAAGTGCAAAAGTGGTTTCCTGCACCAACACAGTGCGAAAAGTGTTTTTTCCACACTAATACAAGTGCAAAAGTGGTTTCCTGCACCAACACAAGTGCGAAAAGTGGTTTTTCAACACTATCACAAGTGCAAAAAGTGTTTTTTCCACACTAATACAATTGCAAAAGTGGTTTCCTGCACCAACACAAGTGCGAAAAGTGTTTTTTCAACACTAACACAAGTGCAAAAGTGGTTTCCTGCACCAACACAAGTGCGAAAAGTGTTTTTTCCACACTAATACAAGTGCAAAAGTGGTTTCCTGCACCAACACAAGTGCGAAAAGTGGTTTTTCAACACTATCACAAGTGCAAAAAGTGTTTTTTCCACACTAATACAATTGCAAAAGTGGTTTCCTGCACCAACACAAGTGCGAAAAGTGGTTTTTCAACACTAACACAAGTGCAAAAGTGGTTTCCTGCACCAACACAAGTGCGAAAAGTGGTTTTTCAACACTAACACAAGTGTGAAATGTCGTTTTTCAACACTAACACAAGTGCGAAAAGTGATTTTTCAACACTAACACAAGTGCGAAAAGTGGTTTTTCAACACTATCACAAGTGCAAAAAGTGTTTTTTCCACACTAATACAAGTGCAAAAGTGGTTTCCTGCACCAACAAAAGTGTGAAAAGTGGTTTTTCAACACTAACACAAGTGCGAAAAGTGGTTTTTCAACACTAACACAAGGTCGAAAAGTAGTTTTTCAACACTAACACAAGTGCGAAAAGTGGTTTTTCAACACTATCACAAGTGCGTAAAGTGGTTTTTCCACACGAATACAAGTGCAAAAGTGGCTTCCTGCACCAATACAAGTGCGAAAAGTGGTTTTTCAACACTAACACAAGTGCGAAAAGTCGTTTTTCAACACTAACACAAGTGCGAAAAGTCGTTTTTCAACACTAACACAAGTGCGAAAAGTGTTTTTTCCACACTAATACAAGTGCAAAAGTGGTTTCCTGCACCAACACAAGTGCGAAAAGTGGTTTTTCAACACTAACACAAGTGCAAAAGTGGTTTCCTGCACCAACAAAAGTGCGAAAAGTGGTTTTTCAACACTAACACAAGTGCGAAAAGTGGTTTTTCAACACTAACACAAGTGCGAAAAGTGGTTTTTCCACACTAATACAAGTGCAAAAGTGGTTTCCTGCACCAACACAAGTGCGAAAAGTGGTTTTTCAACACTAACACAAGTGCGAAAAGTCGATTTTCAACACTAACACAAGTGCGAAAAGTGTTTTTTCCACACTAATACAAGTGCAAAAGTGGTTTCCTGCACCAACACAAGTGCGAAAAGTGGGTTTTCAACACTAACACAAGTGCGAAAAGTGGTTTTTCAACACTAACACAAGTGCGAAAAGTGGTTTTTCAACACTAACACAAGTGCAAAAGTGGTTTCCTGCACCAACAAAAGTGCGAAAAGTGGGTTTTCAACACTAACACAAGTGCAAAAGTGGTTTCCTGCACCAACACAAGTGCGAAAAGTGTTTTTTCCACACTAATACAAGTGCAAAAGTGGTTTCCTGCACCAACACAAGTGCGAAAAGTGGTTTTTCAACACTAACACAAGTGCTAAAAGTGGTTTTTCAACACTAACACAAGTGCGAAAAGTGGTTTTTCCACACTAACACAAGTGCAAAAGTGGTTTCCTGCACCAACACAAGTGCAAAAAGTGGTTTTTCAACACTAACACAAGTGCGAAAAGTGGTTTTTCAACACTATCACAAGTGCAAAAAGTGTTTTTTCCACACTAATACAAGTGCAAAAGTGGTTTCCTGCACCAACACAAGGGCGAAAAGTGGTTTTTCAACACTAACACAAGTGCGAAAAGTGGTTTTTCAACACTAACACAAGTGCGAAAAGTGGTTTTTCAACACTATCACAAGTGCAAAAAGTGTTTTTTCCACACTAATATAAGTGCAAAAGTGGTTTCCTGCACCAACAAAAGTGCGAAAAGTGGTTTTTCAACACTAACACAAATGCGAAAAGTGGTTTTTCCACACTAATACAAGTGCAAAAGTGGTTTCCTGCAACAACACAAGTGCAAAAAGTGTTTTTTCAACACGAACACAAGTGCGAAAAGTGGTTTTTCAACACTAACACAAGTGCGAAAAGTGGTTTTTCAACAATATCACAAGTGCAAAAAGTGTTTTTTCCACACTAATACAAGTGCAAAAGTGGTTTCCTGCACCAACACAAGTGCGAAAAGTGGTTTTTCAACACTAACACAAGTGCAAAAAGTGGTTTTTCAACACTAACACAAGTGCGAAAAGTGGTTTTTCCACACTAATACAAGTGCAAAAGTGGTTTCCTGCACTAACACAAGTGCAAAAAGTGGTTTTTCAACACTAACACAAGTGCGAAAAGTGGTTTTTCAACACTATCACAAGTGCAAAAAGTGTTTTTGCCACACTAATACAAGTGCAAAAGTGGTTTCCTGCACCAACACAAGTGCGAAAAGTGGTTTTTCAACACTAACACAAGTGCGAAAAGTGGTTTTTTAACACTATCACAAGTGCAAAAAGTGTTTTTTTCCACACTAATACAATTGCAAAAGTGGTTTCCTGCACCAACACAAGTGCGAAAAGTGGTTTTTCAACACTAACACAAGTGCAAAAGTGGTTTCCTGCACCAACAAAAGTGCGAAAAGTGGTTTTTCAACACTAACACAAGTGCGAAAAGTGCTTTTTCAACACTAACACAAGTGCGAAAAGTGGTGTTTCCACAATAATACAAGTGCAAAAGTGGTTTCCTGCACCAACACAAGTGCAAAAAGTGTTTTTTCAACACTAACACAAGTGCGAAAAGTGGTTTTTCAACACTATCACAAGTGCAAAAAGTGTTTTTTCCACACTAATACAAGTGCAAAAGTGGTTTCATGCACCAACACAAGTGCGAAAAGTGGTTTTTCAACACTAACACAAGTGCGAAAAGTGGTTTTTCAACACTAACACAAGTGCGAAAAGTGTTTTTTCCACACTAATACAAGTGCAAAAGTGGTTTCCTGCACCAACAGAAGTGCGAAAAGTGGTTTTTCAACACTAACACAAGTGCGAAAAGTGGTTTTTCAACACTAACACAAGTGCGAAAAGTGTTTTTTCCACACTAATACAAGTGCAAAAGTGGTTTCCTGCACCAACACAAGTGCGAAAAGTGGTTTTTCAACACTTAACACAAGTGCGAAAAGTGGTTTTTCAACACTATCACAAGTGCAAAAAGTGGTTTTTCCACACTAATACAAGTGCAAAAGTGGTTTCCTGCACCAACACAAGTACGAAAAGTGGTTTTTCAACACTAACACAAGTGCGAAAAGTCTTTTTTCAACACTAACACAAGTGCGAAAAGTGGTTTTTCAACACTAACACAAGTGCGAAAAGTGTTTTTTCCACACTAATACAAGTGCAAAAGTGGTTTCCTGCACCAACACAAGTGCGAAAAGTGGTTTTTCAACACTAACACAAGTGCGAAAAGTGGTTTTTCAACACTAACACAAGTGCGAAAAGTGGTTTTTCAACACTATCACAAGTGCAAAAAGTGTTTTTTCCACACTAATACAATTGCAAAAGTGGTTTCCTGCACCAACACAAGTGCGAAAAGTGTTTTTTCAACACTAACACAAGTGCAAAAGTGGTTTCCTGCACCAACACAGTGCGAAAAGTGTTTTTTCCACACTAATACAAGTGCAAAAGTGGTTTCCTGCACCAACACAAGTGCGAAAAGTGGTTTTTCAACACTATCACAAGTGCAAAAAGTGTTTTTTCCACACTAATACAATTGCAAAAGTGGTTTCCTGCACCAACACAAGTGCGAAAAGTGTTTTTTCAACACTAACACAAGTGCAAAAGTGGTTTCCTGCACCAACACAAGTGCGAAAAGTGTTTTTTCCACACTAATACAAGTGCAAAAGTGGTTTCCTGCACCAACACAAGTGCGAAAAGTGGTTTTTCAACACTATCACAAGTGCAAAAAGTGTTTTTTCCACACTAATACAATTGCAAAAGTGGTTTCCTGCACCAACACAAGTGCGAAAAGTGGTTTTTCAACACTAACACAAGTGCAAAAGTGGTTTCCTGCACCAACACAAGTGCGAAAAGTGGTTTTTCAACACTAACACAAGTGTGAAATGTCGTTTTTCAACACTAACACAAGTGCGAAAAGTGATTTTTCAACACTAACACAAGTGCGAAAAGTGGTTTTTCAACACTATCACAAGTGCAAAAAGTGTTTTTTCCACACTAATACAAGTGCAAAAGTGGTTTCCTGCACCAACAAAAGTGCGAAAAGTGGTTTTTCAACACTAACACAAGTGCGAAAAGTGGTTTTTCAACACTAACACAAGGTCGAAAAGTAGTTTTTCAACACTAACACAAGTGCGAAAAGTGGTTTTTCAACACTATCACAAGTGCGTAAAGTGGTTTTTCCACACGAATACAAGTGCAAAAGTGGCTTCCTGCACCAATACAAGTGCGAAAAGTGGTTTTTCAACACTAACACAAGTGCGAAAAGTCGTTTTTCAACACTAACACAAGTGCGAAAAGTCGTTTTTCAACACTAACACAAGTGCGAAAAGTGTTTTTTCCACACTAATACAAGTGCAAAAGTGGTTTCCTGCACCAACACAAGTGCGAAAAGTGGTTTTTCAACACTAACACAAGTGCAAAAGTGGTTTCCTGCACCAACAAAAGTGCGAAAAGTGGTTTTTCAACACTAACACAAGTGCGAAAAGTGGTTTTTCAACACTAACACAAGTGCGAAAAGTGGTTTTTCCACACTAATACAAGTGCAAAAGTGGTTTCCTGCACCAACACAAGTGCGAAAAGTGGTTTTTCAACACTAACACAAGTGCGAAAAGTCGATTTTCAACACTAACACAAGTGCGAAAAGTGTTTTTTCCACACTAATACAAGTGCAAAAGTGGTTTCCTGCACCAACACAAGTGCGAAAAGTGGGTTTTCAACACTAACACAAGTGCGAAAAGTGGTTTTTCAACACTAACACAAGTGCGAAAAGTGGTTTTTCAACACTAACACAAGTGCAAAAGTGGTTTCCTGCACCAACAAAAGTGCGAAAAGTGGGTTTTCAACACTAACACAAGTGCGAAAAGTGGTTTTTCAACACTAACACAAGTGCAAAAGTGGTTTCCTGCACCAACAAAAGTGCGAAAAGTGGGTTTTCAACACTAACACAAGTGCGAAAAGTGGTTTTTCAACACTAACACAAGTGCGAAAAGTGGTTTTTCCGCACTAATACAAGTGCAAAAGTGGTTTCCTGCACCAACACAAGTGCGAAAAGTGGTTTTTCAACAATAACACAAGTGCGAAAAGTGGTTTTTCAACACTAACTCAAGTGCGAAAAGTGTTTTTTCCACACTAATACAAGTGCAAAAGTGGTTTCCTGCACCAACACAAGTGCGAAAAGTGGTTTTTCAACACTAACACAAGTGCGAAAAGTGGTTTTTCAACACTAACACAAGTGCGAAAAGTGGTTTTTCAACACTATCACAAGTGCAAAAAGTGTTTTTTCCACACTAATACATGTGCAAAAGTGGTTTCTTGCACCAACACAAGTGCGAAAAGTGGTTTTTCAACACTAACACAAGTGCGAAAAGTGGTTTTTCAACACTAACACAAGTGCGAAAAGTGGTTTTTCCACACTAATACAAGTGCAAAAGTGGTTTCCTGCACCAACACAAGTGCAAAAAGTGGTTTTTCAACACTAACACAAGTGCGAAAAGTGGTTTTTCAACACTAACACAAGTGCGAAAAGTGTTTTTTCCACACTAATACAAGTGCAAAAGTGGTTTCCTGCACCAACACAAGTGCGAAAAGTGGTTTTTCAACACTAACACAAGTGCGAAAAGTGGTTTTTCAACACTATCACAAGTGCAAAAAGTGGTTTTTCCACACTAATATAAGTGCAAAACTGGTTTCCTGCACCAACAAAAGTGCGAAAAGTGGTTTTCAACACTAACACAAGTGCGAAAAGTGGTTTTTCAACACGAACACAAGTGCGAAAAGTGGTTTTTCAACACTAACACAAGTGCGAAAAGTGGTTTTTCAACACTATCACAAGTGCAAAAAGTGTTTTTTCCACACTAAAATAAGTGCAAAAGTGGTTTCCTGCACCAACACAAGTGCGAAAAGTGGTTTTTCAACACTAACACAAGTGCGAAAAGTGGTTTTTCCACACTAATACAAGTGCAAAAGTGGTTTCCTGCACCAACACAAGTGCGAAAAGTGGTTTTTCAACACTAACACAAGTGCGAAAAGTGGTTTTTCAACACTAACACAAGTGCGAAAAGTGGTTTTTCCACACTAACACAAGTGCAAAAGTGGTTTCCTGCACCAACACAAGTGCAAAAAGTGGTTTTTCAACACTAACACAAGTGCGAAAAGTGGTTTTTCAACACTATCACAAGTGCAAAAAGTGTTTTTTCCACACTAATATAAGAGCAAAAAGTGGTTTCCTGCACCAACAAAAGTGCGAAAAGTGGTTTTTCAACACTAACACAAATGCGAAAAGTGGTTTTTCCACACTAATACAAGTGCAAAAGTGGTTTCCTGCAACAACACAAGTGCAAAAAGTGGTTTTTCAACACTAACACAAGTGCGAAAAGTGGTTTTTCAACACTAACACAAGTGCGAAAAGTGGTTTTTCAACAATATCACAAGTGCAAAAAGTGTTTTTTCCACACTAATACAAGTGCAAAAGTGGTTTCCTGCACCAACACAAGTGCGAAAAGTGGTTTTTCAACACTAACACAAGTGCGAAAAGTGGTTTTTCAACACTATCACAAGTGCAAAAAGTGTTTTTTCCACACTAATACAAGTGCAAAAGTGGTTTCCTGCACCAACACAAGTGCGAAAAGTGGTTTTTCAACACTAACACAAGTGCGAAAAGTGGTTTTTCAACACTAACACAAGTGCGAAAAGTGGTTTTTCAACACTATCACAAGTGCAAAAAGTGTTTTTTCCACACTAATATAAGTGCAAAAGTGGTTTCCTGCACCAACAAAAGTGCGAAAAGTGGTTTTTCAACACTAACACAAATGCGAAAAGTGGTTTTTCCACACTAATACAAGTGCAAAAGTGGTTTCCTGCAACAACACAAGTGCAAAAAGTGGTTTTTCAACACTAACACAAGTGCGAAAAGTAGTTTTTCAACACTAACACAAGTGCGAAAAGTGGTTTTTCAACAATATCACAAGTGCAAAAAGTGTTTTTTCCACACTAATACAAGTGCAAAAGTGGTTTCCTGCACCAACAGAAGTGCGAAAAGTGGTTTTTCAACACTAACACAAGTGCGAAAAGTGGTTTTTCAACACTAACACAAGTGCGAAAAGTGGTTTTTCAACACTAACACAAGTGCGAAAAGTGTTTTTTCCACACTAATACAAGTGCAAAAGTGGTTTCCTGCACCAACACAAGTGCGAAAAGTGGTTTTTCAACACTAACACAAGTGCGAAAAGTGGTTTTTCAACACTAACACAAGTGCGAAAAGTGGTTTTTCAACACTATCACAAGTGCAAAAAGTGTTTTTTCCACACTAATACAAGTGTAAAAGTGGTTTCCTGCACCAACACAAGTACGAAAAGTGGTTTTTCAACACTAACACAAGTGCGAAAAGTCATTTTTCAACACTAACACAAGTGCAAAAAGTGGTTTTTCAACACTAACACAAGTGCGAAAAGTGGTTTTTCAACACTATCACAAGTGCAAAAAGTGTTTTTTCCACACTAATACAAGTGCAAAAGTGGTTTCCTGCACCAACACAAGGGCGAAAAGTGGTTTTTCAACACTAACACAAGTGCGAAAAGTGGTTTTTCAACACTAACACAAGTGCGAAAAGTGGTTTTTCAACACTATCACAAGTGCAAAAAGTGTTTTTTCCACACTAATATAAGTGCAAAAGTGGTTTCCTGCACCAACAAAAGTGCGAAAAGTGGTTTTTCAACACTAACACAAATGCGAAAAGTGGTTTTTCCACACTAATACAAGTGCAAAAGTGGTTTCCTGCAACAACACAAGTGCAAAAAGTGTTTTTTCAACACGAACACAAGTGCGAAAAGTGGTTTTTCAACACTCACACAAGTGCGAAAAGTGGTTTTTCAACAATATCACAAGTGCAAAAAGTGTTTTTTCCACACTAATACAAGTGCAAAAGTGGTTTCCTGCACCAACACAAGTGCGAAAAGTGGTTTTTCAACACTAACACAAGTGCAAAAAGTGGTTTTTCAACACTAACACAAGTGCGAAAAGTGGTTTTTCCACACTAATACAAGTGCAAAAGTGGTTTCCTGCACTAACACAAGTGCGAAAAGTGGTTTTTCAACACTAACACAAGTGCGAAAAGTGGTTTTTCAACACTATCACAAGTGCAAAAAGTGTTTTTGCCACACTAATACAAGTGCAAAAGTGGTTTCCTGCACCAACACAAGTGCAAAAAGTGGTTTTTCAACACTAACACAAGTGCGAAAAGTGGTTTTTTAACACTATCACAAGTGCAAAAAGTGTTTTTTTCCACACTAATACAATTGCAAAAGTGGTTTCCTGCACCAACACAAGTGCGAAAAGTGGTTTTTCAACACTAACACAAGTGCAAAAGTGGTTTCCTGCACCAACAAAAGTGCGAAAAGTGGTTTTTCAACACTAACACAAGTGCGAAAAGTGCTTTTTCAACACTAACACAAGTGCGAAAAGTGGTGTTTCCACAATAATACAAGTGCAAAAGTGGTTTCCTGCACCAACACAAGTGCAAAAAGTGGTTTTTCAACACTAACACAAGTGCGAAAAGTAGTTTTTCAACACTATCACAAGTGCAAAAAGTGTTTTTTCCACACTAATACAAGTGCAAAAGTGGTTTCATGCACCAACACAAGTGCGAAAAGTGGTTTTTCAACACTAACACAAGTGCGAAAAGTGGTTTTTCAACACTAACACAAGTGCGAAAAGTGTTTTTTCCACACTAATACAAGTGCAAAAGTGGTTTCCTGCACCAACAGAAGTGCGAAAAGTGGTTTTTCAACACTAACACAAGTGCGAAAAGTGGTTTTTCAACACTAACACAAGTGCGAAAAGTGTTTTTTCCACACTAATACAAGTGCAAAAGTGGTTTCCTGCACCAACACAAGTGCGAAAAGTGGTTTTTCAACACTTAACACAAGTGCGAAAAGTGGTTTTTCAACACTATCACAGGTGCAAAAAGTGGTTTTTCCACACTAATACAAGTACAAAAGTGGTTTCCTGCACCAACACAAGTACGAAAAGTGGTTTTTCAACACTAACACAAGTGCGAAAAGTCTTTTTTCAACACTAACACAAGTGCGAAAAGTGGTTTTTCAACACTAACACAAGTGCGAAAAGTGTTTTTTCCACACTAATACAAGTGCAAAAGTGGTTTCCTGCACCAACACAAGTGCGAAAAGTGTTTTTTCAACACTAACACAAGTGCAAAAGTGGTTTCCTGCACCAACACAGTGCGAAAAGTGTTTTTTCCACACTAATACAAGTGCAAAAGTGGTTTCCTGCACCAACACAAGTGCGAAAAGTGGTTTTTCAACACTATCACAAGTGCAAAAAGTGTTTTTTCCACACTAATACAATTGCAAAAGTGGTTTCCTGCACCAACACAAGTGCGAAAAGTGTTTTTTCAACACTAACACAAGTGCAAAAGTGGTTTCCTGCACCAACACAAGTGCGAAAAGTGTTTTTTCCACACTAATACAAGTGCAAAAGTGGTTTCCTGCACCAACACAAGTGCGAAAAGTGGTTTTTCAACACTATCACAAGTGCAAAAAGTGTTTTTTCCACACTAATACAATTGCAAAAGTGGTTTCCTGCACCAACACAAGTGCGAAAAGTGGTTTTTCAACACTAACACAAGTGCAAAAGTGGTTTCCTGCACCAACACAAGTGCGAAAAGTGGTTTTTCAACACTAACACAAGTGTGAAATGTCGTTTTTCAACACTAACACAAGTGCGAAAAGTGATTTTTCAACACTAACACAAGTGCGAAAAGTGGTTTTTCAACACTATCACAAGTGCAAAAAGTGTTTTTTCCACACTAATACAAGTGCAAAAGTGGTTTCCTGCACCAACAAAAGTGCGAAAAGTGGTTTTTCAACACTAACACAAGTGCGAAAAGTGGTTTTTCAACACTAACACAAGGTCGAAAAGTAGTTTTTCAACACTAACACAAGTGCGAAAAGTGGTTTTTCAACACTATCACAAGTGCGTAAAGTGGTTTTTCCACACGAATACAAGTGCAAAAGTGGCTTCCTGCACCAATACAAGTGCGAAAAGTGGTTTTTCAACACTAACACAAGTGCGAAAAGTCGTTTTTCAACACTAACACAAGTGCGAAAAGTCGTTTTTCAACACTAACACAAGTGCGAAAAGTGTTTTTTCCACACTAATACAAGTGCAAAAGTGGTTTCCTGCACCAACACAAGTGCGAAAAGTGGTTTTTCAACACTAACACAAGTGCAAAAGTGGTTTCCTGCACCAACAAAAGTGCGAAAAGTGGTTTTTCAACACTAACACAAGTGCGAAAAGTGGTTTTTCAACACTAACACAAGTGCGAAAAGTGGTTTTTCCACACTAATACAAGTGCAAAAGTGGTTTCCTGCACCAACACAAGTGCGAAAAGTGGTTTTTCAACACTAACACAAGTGCGAAAAGTCGATTTTCAACACTAACACAAGTGCGAAAAGTGTTTTTTCCACACTAATACAAGTGCAAAAGTGGTTTCCTGCACCAACACAAGTGCGAAAAGTGGGTTTTCAACACTAACACAAGTGCGAAAAGTGGTTTTTCAACACTAACACAAGTGCGAAAAGTGGTTTTTCAACACTAACACAAGTGCAAAAGTGGTTTCCTGCACCAACAAAAGTGCGAAAAGTGGGTTTTCAACACTAACACAAGTGCAAAAGTGGTTTCCTGCACCAACAAAAGTGCGAAAAGTGGGTTTTCAACACTAACACAAGTGCGAAAAGTGGTTTTTCAACACTAACACAAGTGCGAAAAGTGGTTTTTCCGCACTAATACAAGTGCAAAAGTGGTTTCCTGCACCAACACAAGTGCGAAAAGTGGTTTTTCAACAATAACACAAGTGCGAAAAGTGGTTTTTCAACACTAACTCAAGTGCGAAAAGTGTTTTTTCCACACTAATACAAGTGCAAAAGTGGTTTCCTGCACCAATACAAGTGCGAAAAGTGGTTTTTCAACACTAACACAAGTGCGAAAAGTGGTTTTTCAACACTAACACAAGTGCGAAAAGTGGTTTTTCAACACTATCACAAGTGCAAAAAGTGTTTTTTCCACACTAATACATGTGCAAAAGTGGTTTCTTGCACCAACACAAGTGCGAAAAGTGGTTTTTCAACACTAACACAAGTGCGAAAAGTGGTTTTTCAACACTAACACAAGTGCGAAAAGTGGTTTTTCCACACTAATACAAGTGCAAAAGTGGTTTCCTGCACCAACACAAGTGCAAAAAGTGGTTTTTCAACACTAACACAAGTGCGAAAAGTGGTTTTTCAACACTAACACAAGTGCGAAAAGTGTTTTTTCCACACTAATACAAGTGCAAAAGTGGTTTCCTGCACCAACACAAGTGCGAAAAGTGGTTTTTCAACACTAACACAAGTGCGAAAAGTGGTTTTTCAACACTATCACAAGTGCAAAAAGTGTTTTTTCCACACTAATATAAGTGCAAAACTGGTTTCCTGCACCAACAAAAGTGCGAAAAGTGGTTTTTCAACACTAACACAAGTGCGAAAAGTGGTTTTTCAACACGAACACAAGTGCGAAAAGTGGTTTTTCAACACTAACACAAGTGCGAAAAGTGGTTTTTCAACACTATCACAAGTGCAAAAAGTGTTTTTTCCACACTAAAATAAGTGCAAAAGTGGTTTCCTGCACCAACACAAGTGCGAAAAGTGGTTTTTCAACACTAACACAAGTGCGAAAAGTGGTTTTTCCACACTAATACAAGTGCAAAAGTGGTTTCCTGCACCAACACAAGTGCGAAAAGTGGTTTTTCAACACTAACACAAGTGCGAAAAGTGGTTTTTCAACACTAACACAAGTGCGAAAAGTGGTTTTTCCACACTAACACAAGTGCAAAAGTGGTTTCCTGCACCAACACAAGTGCGAAAAGTGGTTTTTCAACACTAACACAAGTGCGAAAAGTGGTTTTTCAACACTAACACAAGTGTGAAATGTCATTTTTCAACACTAACACAAGTGCGAAAAGTGATTTTTCAACACTAACACAAGTGCGAAAAGTGGTTTTTCAACACTATCACAAGTGCAAATAGTGTTTTTTCCACACTAATACAAGTGCAAAAGTGGTTTCCTGCACCAACAAAAGTGCGAAAAGTGGTTTTTCAACACTAACACAAGTGCGAAAAGTGGTTTTTCAACACTAACACAAGGTCGAAAAGTAGTTTTTCAACACTAACACAAGTGCGAAAAGTGGTTTTTCAACACTATCACAAGTGCGTAAAGTGGTTTTTCCACACGAATACAAGTGCAAAAGTGGATTCCTGCACCAACACAAGTGTGAAAAGTGGTTTTTCAACACTAACACAAGTGCGAAAAGTCATTTTTCAACACTAACACAAGTGCGAAAAGTCGTTTTTCAACACTAACACAAGTGCGAAAAGTGTTTTTTCCACACTAATGCAAGTGCAAAAGTGGTTTCCTGCACCAACACAAGTGCGAAAAGTGGTTTTTCAACACTAACACAAGTGCAAAAGTGGTTTCCTGCACCAACAAAAGTGCGAAAAGTGGTTTTTCAACACTAACACAAGTGCGAAAAGTGGTTTTTCCACACTAATAAAAGTGCAAAAGTGGTTTCCTGCACCAACACAAGTGCGAAAAGTGGTTTTTCAACACTAACACAAGTGCGAAAAGTCGTTTTTCAACACTAACACAAGTGCGAAAAGTGGTTTTTCAACACTAACACAAGTGCGAAAAGTGTTTTTTCCACACTAATACAAGTGCAAAAGTGGTTTCCTGCACCAACACAAGTGCGAAAAGTGGTTTTTTCAACACTAACACAAGTGCAAAAGTGGTTTCCTGCACCAACAAAAGTGCGAAAAGTGGGTTTTCAACACTAACACAAGTGCGAAAAGTGGTTTTTCAACACTAACACAAGTGCGAAAAGTGGTTTTTCCACACTAATACAAGTGCAAAAGTGGTTTCCTGCACCAACACAAGTGCGAAAAGTGGTTTTTCAACACTAACACAAGTGCGAAAAGTGGTTTTTCAACACTAACACAAGTGCGAAAAGTGGTTTTTCCACACTAATACAAGTGCAAAAGTGGTTTCCTGCACTAACACAAGTGCGAAAAGTGGTTTTTCAACACTAACACAAGTGCAAAAAGTGGTTTTTCAACACTATCACAAGTGCAAAAAGTGTTTTTTCCACACTAATACAAGTGCAAAAGTGGTTTCCTGCACCAACACAAGTGCGAAAAGTGGTTTTTCAACACTAACACAAGTGCGAAAAGTGGTTTTTCAACACTATCACAAGTGCAAAAAGTGTTTTTTCCACACGAATACAAGTGCAAAAGTGGTTTCCTGCACCAACACAAGTGCAAAAAGTGGTTTTTCAACACTAACACAAGTGCGAAAAGTCGTTTTTCAACACTAACACAAGTGCGAAAAGTGGTTTTTCAACACTAACACAAGTGCAAAAGTGGTTTCCTGCACCAACACAAGTGCGAAAAGTGGTTTTTCAACACTAACACAAGTGTGAAATGTCGTTTTTCAACACTAACACAAGTGCGAAAAGTGATTTTTCAACACTAACAAGTGCGAAAAGTGGTTTTTCAACACTATCACAAGTGCAAAAAGTGTTTTTTCCACACTAATACAAGTACAAAAGTGGTTTCCTGCACCAACAAAAGTGCGAAAAGTGGTTTTTCAACACTAACACAAGTGCGAAAAGTGGTTTTTCAACACTAACACAAGGTCGAAAAGTAGTTTTTCAACACTAACACAAGTGCGAAAAGTGGTTTTTCAACACTATCACAAGTGCGTAAAGTGGTTTTTCCACACGAATACAAGTGCAAAAGTGGCTTCCTGCACCAATACAAGTGCGAAAAGTGGTTTTTCAACACTAACACAAGTGCGAAAAGTCGTTTTTCAACACTAACACAAGTGCGAAAAGTCGTTTTTCAACACTAACACAAGTGCGAAAAGTGTTTTTTCCACACTAATACAAGTGCAAAAGTGGTTTCCTGCACCAACACAAGTGCGAAAAGTGGTTTTTCAACACTAACACAAGTGCGAAAAGTGGTTTTTCAACACTAACACAAGTGGTTTCCTGCACCAACAAAAGTGCGAAAAGTGGTTTTTCAACACTAACACAAGTGCGAAAAGTGGTTTTTCAACACTAACACAAGGTCGAAAAGTAGTTTTTCAACACTAACACAAGTGCGAAAAGTGATTTTTCAACACTAACAAGTGCGAAAAGTGGTTTTTCAACACTATCACAAGTGCAAAAGTGGTTTCCTGCACCAACAAAAGTGCGAAAAGTGGTTTTTCAACACTAACACAAGTGCGAAAAGTGGTTTTCCAACACTAACACAAGTGCGAAAAGTGGTTTTTCCACACTAATACAAGTGCAAAAGTGGTTTCCTGCACCAACACAAGTGCGAAAAGTGGTTTTTCAACACTAACACAAGTGCGAAAAGTGGTTTTTCAACACTATCACAAGTGCAAAAATGTTTTTTCCACACTAATACAAGTGCAAAAGTGATTTCCTGCACCAACAAAAGTGCGAAAAGTGGTTTTTCAACACTAACACAAGTGCGAAAAGTGGTTTTTCAACACTAACACAAGTGCGAAAAGTGGTTTTTCAACACTAACACAAGTGCGAAAAGTGGTTTTTCAACACTATCACAAGTGCGAAAAATGTTTTTTCCACACTAATACAAGTGCAAAAGTGGTTTCCTGCACCAACACAAGTGCGAAAAGTGGTTTTTCAACAATAACACAAGTGCGAAAAGTGGTTTTTCAACACTAACTCAAGTGCGAAAAGTGTTTTTTCCACACTAATACAAGTGCAAAAGTGGTTTCCTGCACCAACACAAGTGCGAAAAGTGGTTTTTCAACACTAACACAAGTGCGTAAAGTGGTTTTTCAACATTATCACAAGTGCAAAAAGTGTTTTTTCCACACTAATACAAGTGCAAAAGTGGTTTCCTGCACCAACACAAGTGTGAAAAGTGGTTTTTCAACACTAACACAAGTGCGAAAAGTGGTTTTTCAACACTAACACAAGTGCAAAAAGTGGTTTTTCAACACTATCACAAGTGCAAAAAGTGTTTTTTCCACACTAATACATGTGCAAAAGTGGTTTCTTGCACCAACACAAGTGCGAAAAGTGGTTTTTCAACACCAACACAAGTGCGAAAAGTGGTTTTTCAACACTAACACAAGTGCGAAAAGTGGTTTTTCCACACTAATACAAGTGCAAAAGTGGTTTCCTGCACCAACACAAGTGCAAAAAGTGGTTTTTCAACACTAACACAAGTGTGAAAAGTGGTTTTTCAACACTATCACAAGTGCAAAAAGTGTTTTTTCCACACTAATACAAGTGCAAAAGTGGTTTCCTGCACCAACACAAGTGCAAAAGTGGTTTCCTGCACCAACACAAGTGCGAAAAGTGGTTTTTCAACACTAACACAAGTGCGAAAAGTGGTTTTTCAACACTAACACAAGTGCGAAAAGTGGTTTTTCAACACTAACACAAGTGCAAAAAGTGGTTTTTCAACACTATCACAAGTGCAAAGAGTGTTTTTTCCACACTAATACAAGTGCAAAAGTGGTTTCCTGCACCAACACAAGTGCGAAAAGTGTTTTTTCCACACTAATACAAGTGCAAAAGTGGTTTCCTGCACCAACACAAGTGCGAAAAGTGGTTTTTCAACACTAACACAAGTGCGAAAAGTGGTTTTTCAACACTAACACAAGTGCGAAAAGTGGTTTTTCCACACTAACACAAGTGCAAAAGTGGTTTCCTGCACCAACACAAGTGCAAAAAGTGGTTTTTCAACACTAACACAAGTGCGAAAAGTGGTTTTTCAACACTATCACAAGTGCAAAAAGTGTTTTTTCCACACTAATACAAGTGCAAAAGTGGTTTCCTGCACCAACACAAGGGCGAAAAGTGGTTTTTCAACACTAACACAAGTGCGAAAAGTGGTTTTTCAACACTAACACAAGTGCGAAAAGTGGTTTTTCAACACTATCACAAGTGCAAAAAGTGTTTTTTCCACACTAATATAAGTGCAAAAGTGGTTTCCTGCACCAACAAAAGTGCGAAAAGTGGTTTTTCAACACTAACACAAATGCGAAAAGTGGTTTTTCCACACTAATACAAGTGCAAAAGTGGTTTCCTGCAACAACACAAGTGCAAAAAGTGTTTTTTCAACACGAACACAAGTGCGAAAAGTGGTTTTTCAACACTAACACAAGTGCGAAAAGTGGTTTTTCAACAATATCACAAGTGCAAAAAGTGTTTTTTCCACACTAATACAAGTGCAAAAGTGGTTTCCTGCACCAACACAAGTGCGAAAAGTGGTTTTTCAACACTAACACAAGTGCAAAAAGTGGTTTTTCAACACTAACACAAGTGCGAAAAGTGGTTTTTCCACACTAATACAAGTGCAAAAGTGGTTTCCTGCACTAACACAAGTGCGAAAAGTGGTTTTTCAACACTAACACAAGTGCGAAAAGTGGTTTTTCAACACTATCACAAGTGCAAAAAGTGTTTTTGCCACACTAATACAAGTGCAAAAGTGGTTTCCTGCACCAACACAAGTGCGAAAAGTGGTTTTTCAACACTAACACAAGTGCGAAAAGTGGTTTTTTAACACTATCACAAGTGCAAAAAGTGTTTTTTTCCACACTAATACAATTGCAAAAGTGGTTTCCTGCACCAACACAAGTGCGAAAAGTGGTTTTTCAACACTAACACAAGTGCAAAAGTGGTTTCCTGCACCAACAAAAGTGCGAAAAGTGGTTTTTCAACACTAACACAAGTGCGAAAAGTGCTTTTTCAACACTAACACAAGTGCGAAAAGTGGTGTTTCCACAATAATACAAGTGCAAAAGTGGTTTCCTGCACCAACACAAGTGCAAAAAGTGGTTTTTCAACACTAACACAAGTGCGAAAAGTGGTTTTTCAACACTATCACAAGTGCAAAAAGTGTTTTTTCCACACTAATACAAGTGCAAAAGTGGTTTCATGCACCAACACAAGTGCGAAAGTGGTTTTTCAACACTAACACAAGTGCGAAAAGTGGTTTTTCAACACTAACACAAGTGCGAAAAGTGTTTTTTCCACACTAATACAAGTGCAAAAGTGGTTTCCTGCACCAACAGAAGTGCGAAAAGTGGTTTTTCAACACTAATACAAGTGCGAAAAGTGGTTTTTCAACACTAACACAAGTGCGAAAAGTGTTTTTTCCACACTAATACAAGTGCAAAAGTGGTTTCCTGCACCAACACAAGTGCGAAAAGTGGTTTTTCAACACTTAACACAAGTGCGAAAAGTGGTTTTTCAACACTATCACAAGTGCAAAAAGTGGTTTTTCCACACTAATACAAGTGCAAAAGTGGTTTCCTGCACCAACACAAGTACGAAAAGTGGTTTTTCAACACTAACACAAGTGCGAAAAGTCTTTTTTCAACACTAACACAAGTGCGAAAAGTGTTTTTTCCACACTAATACAAGTGCAAAAGTGGTTTCCTGCACCAACACAAGTGCGAAAAGTGGTTTTTCAACACTTAACACAAGTGCGAAAAGTGGTTTTTCAACACTATCACAGGTGCAAAAAGTGGTTTTTCCACACTAATACAAGTACAAAAGTGGTTTCCTGCACCAACACAAGTACGAAAAGTGGTTTTTCAACACTAACACAAGTGCGAAAAGTCTTTTTTCAACACTAACACAAGTGCGAAAAGTGGTTTTTCAACACTAACACAAGTGCGAAAAGTGTTTTTTCCACACTAATACAAGTGCAAAAGTGGTTTCCTGCACCAACACAAGTGCGAAAAGTGTTTTTTCAACACTAACACAAGTGCAAAAGTGGTTTCCTGCACCAACACAGTGCGAAAAGTGTTTTTTCCACACTAATACAAGTGCAAAAGTGGTTTCCTGCACCAACACAAGTGCGAAAAGTGGTTTTTCAACACTATCACAAGTGCAAAAAGTGTTTTTTCCACACTAATACAATTGCAAAAGTGGTTTCCTGCACCAACACAAGTGCGAAAAGTGTTTTTTCAACACTAACACAAGTGCAAAAGTGGTTTCCTGCACCAACACAAGTGCGAAAAGTGTTTTTTCCACACTAATACAAGTGCAAAAGTGGTTTCCTGCACCAACACAAGTGCGAAAAGTGGTTTTTCAACACTATCACAAGTGCAAAAAGTGTTTTTTCCACACTAATACAATTGCAAAAGTGGTTTCCTGCACCAACACAAGTGCGAAAAGTGGTTTTTCAACACTAACACAAGTGCAAAAGTGGTTTCCTGCACCAACACAAGTGCGAAAAGTGGTTTTTCAACACTAACACAAGTGTGAAATGTCGTTTTTCAACACTAACACAAGTGCGAAAAGTGATTTTTCAACACTAACACAAGTGCGAAAAGTGGTTTTTCAACACTATCACAAGTGCAAAAAGTGTTTTTTCCACACTAATACAAGTGCAAAAGTGGTTTCCTGCACCAACAAAAGTGCGAAAAGTGGTTTTTCAACACTAACACAAGTGCGAAAGTGGTTTTTCAACACTAACACAAGGTCGAAAAGTAGTTTTTCAACACTAACACAAGTGCGAAAAGTGGTTTTTCAACACTATCACAAGTGCGTAAAGTGGTTTTTCCACACGAATACAAGTGCAAAAGTGGCTTCCTGCACCAATACAAGTGCGAAAAGTGGTTTTTCAACACTAACACAAGTGCGAAAAGTCGTTTTTCAACACTAACACAAGTGCGAAAAGTCGTTTTTCAACACTAACACAAGTGCGAAAAGTGTTTTTTCCACACTAATACAAGTGCAAAAGTGGTTTCCTGCACCAACACAAGTGCGAAAAGTGGTTTTTCAACACTAACACAAGTGCAAAAGTGGTTTCCTGCACCAACAAAAGTGCGAAAAGTGGTTTTTCAACACTAACACAAGTGCGAAAAGTGGTTTTTCAACACTAACACAAGTGCGAAAAGTGGTTTTTCCACACTAATACAAGTGCAAAAGTGGTTTCCTGCACCAACACAAGTGCGAAAAGTGGTTTTTCAACACTAACACAAGTGCGAAAAGTCGATTTTCAACACTAACACAAGTGCGAAAAGTGTTTTTTCCACACTAATACAAGTGCAAAAGTGGTTTCCTGCACCAACACAAGTGCGAAAAGTGGGTTTTCAACACTAACACAAGTGCGAAAAGTGGTTTTTCAACACTAACACAAGTGCGAAAAGTGGTTTTTCAACACTAACACAAGTGCAAAAGTGGTTTCCTGCACCAACAAAAGTGCGAAAAGTGGGTTTTCAACACTAACACAAGTGCAAAAGTGGTTTCCTGCACCAACAAAAGTGCGAAAAGTGGGTTTTCAACACTAACACAAGTGCGAAAAGTGGTTTTTCAACACTAACACAAGTGCGAAAAGTGGTTTTTCCGCACTAATACAAGTGCAAAAGTGGTTTCCTGCACCAACACAAGTGCGAAAAGTGGTTTTTCAACAATAACACAAGTGCGAAAAGTGGTTTTTCAACACTAACTCAAGTGCGAAAAGTGTTTTTTCCACACTAATACAAGTGCAAAAGTGGTTTCCTGCACCAATACAAGTGCGAAAAGTGGTTTTTCAACACTAACACAAGTGCGAAAAGTGGTTTTTCAACACTAACACAAGTGCGAAAAGTGGTTTTTCAACACTATCACAAGTGCAAAAAGTGTTTTTTCCACACTAATACATGTGCAAAAGTGGTTTCTTGCACCAACACAAGTGCGAAAAGTGGTTTTTCAACACTAACACAAGTGCGAAAAGTGGTTTTTCAACACTAACACAAGTGCGAAAAGTGGTTTTTTCCACACTAATACAAGTGCAAAAGTGGTTTCCTGCACCAACACAAGTGCAAAAAGTGGTTTTTCAACACTAACACAAGTGCGAAAAGTGGTTTTTCAACACTAACAACAAGTGCGAAAAGTGTTTTTTCCACACTAATACAAGTGCAAAAGTGGTTTCCTGCACCAACACAAGTGCGAAAAGTGGTTTCAACACTAACACAAGTGCGAAAAGTGGTTTTTCAACACTATCACAAGTGCAAAAAGTGTTTTTTCCACACTAATATAAGTGCAAAACTGGTTTCCTGCACCAACAAAAGTGCGAAAAGTGGTTTTTCAACACTAACACAAGTGCGAAAAGTGGTTTTTCAACACGAACACAAGTGCGAAAAGTGGTTTTTCAACACTAACACAAGTGCGAAAAGTGGTTTTTCAACACTATCACAAGTGCAAAAAGTGTTTTTTCCACACTAAAATAAGTGCAAAAGTGGTTTCCTGCACCAACACAAGTGCGAAAAGTGGTTTTTCAACACTAACACAAGTGCGAAAAGTGGTTTTTCCACACTAATACAAGTGCAAAAGTGGTTTCCTGCACCAACACAAGTGCGAAAAGTGGTTTTTCAACACTAACACAAGTGCGAAAAGTGGTTTTTCAACACTAACACAAGTGCGAAAAGTGGTTTTTCCACACTAACACAAGTGCAAAAGTGGTTTCCTGCACCAACACAAGTGCGAAAAGTGGTTTTTCAACACTAACACAAGTGCGAAAAGTGGTTTTTCAACACTAACACAAGTGTGAAATGTCATTTTTCAACACTAACACAAGTGCGAAAAGTGATTTTTCAACACTAACACAAGTGCGAAAAGTGGTTTTTCAACACTATCACAAGTGCAAATAGTGTTTTTTCCACACTAATACAAGTGCAAAAGTGGTTTCCTGCACCAACAAAAGTGCGAAAAGTGGTTTTTCAACACTAACACAAGTGCGAAAAGTGGTTTTTCAACACTAACACAAGGTCGAAAAGTAGTTTTTCAACACTAACACAAGTGCGAAAAGTGGTTTTTCAACACTATCACAAGTGCGTAAAGTGGTTTTTCCACACGAATACAAGTGCAAAAGTGGCTTCCTGCACCAACACAAGTGTGAAAAGTGGTTTTTCAACACTAACACAAGTGCGAAAAGTCATTTTTCAACACTAACACAAGTGCGAAAAGTCGTTTTTCAACACTAACACAAGTGCGAAAAGTGTTTTTTCCACACTAATGCAAGTGCAAAAGTGGTTTCCTGCACCAACACAAGTGCGAAAAGTGGTTTTTCAACACTAACACAAGTGCAAAAGTGGTTTCCTGCACCAACAAAAGTGCGAAAAGTGGTTTTTCAACACTAACACAAGTGCGAAAAGTGTTTTTTCCACACTAATAAAAGTGCAAAAGTGGTTTCCTGCACCAACACAAGTGCGAAAAGTGGTTTTTCAACACTAACACAAGTGCGAAAAGTCGTTTTTCAACACTAACACAAGTGCGAAAAGTGGTTTTTCAACACTAACACAAGTGCGAAAAGTGTTTTTTCCACACTAATACAAGTGCAAAAGTGGTTTCCTGCACCAACACAAGTGCGAAAAGTGGTTTTTTCAACACTAACACAAGTGCAAAAGTGGTTTCCTGCACCAACAAAAGTGCGAAAAGTGGGTTTTCAACACTAACACAAGTGCGAAAAGTGGTTTTTCAACACTAACACAAGTGCGAAAAGTGGTTTTTCCACACTAATACAAGTGCAAAAGTGGTTTCCTGCACCAACACAAGTGCGAAAAGTGGTTTTTCAACACTAACACAAGTGCGAAAAGTGGTTTTTCAACACTAACACAAGTGCGAAAAGTGGTTTTTCCACACTAATACAAGTGCAAAAGTGGTTTCCTGCACTAACACAAGTGCGAAAAGTGGTTTTTCAACACTAACACAAGTGCAAAAAGTGGTTTTTCAACACTATCACAAGTGCAAAAAGTGTTTTTTCCACACTAATACAAGTGCAAAAGTGGTTTCCTGCACCAACACAAGTGCGAAAAGTGGTTTTTCAACACTAACACAAGTGCGAAAAGTGGTTTTTCAACACTATCACAAGTGCAAAAAGTGTTTTTTCCACACGAATACAAGTGCAAAAGTGGTTTCCTGCACCAACACAAGTGCAAAAAGTGGTTTTTCAACACTAACACAAGTGCGAAAAGTCGTTTTTCAACACTAACACAAGTGCGAAAAGTGGTTTTTCAACACTAACACAAGTGCAAAAGTGGTTTCCTGCACCAACACAAGTGCGAAAAGTGGTTTTTCAACACTAACACAAGTGTGAAATGTCGTTTTTCAACACTAACACAAGTGCGAAAAGTGATTTTTCAACACTAACAAGTGCGAAAAGTGGTTTTTCAACACTATCACAAGTGCAAAAAGTGTTTTTTCCACACTAATACAAGTACAAAAGTGGTTTCCTGCACCAACAAAAGTGCGAAAAGTGGTTTTTCAACACTAACACAAGTGCGAAAAGTGGTTTTTCAACACTAACACAAGGTCGAAAAGTAGTTTTTCAACACTAACACAAGTGCGAAAAGTGGTTTTTCAACACTATCACAAGTGCGTAAAGTGGTTTTTCCACACGAATACAAGTGCAAAAGTGGCTTCCTGCACCAATACAAGTGCGAAAAGTGGTTTTTCAACACTAACACAAGTGCGAAAAGTCGTTTTTCAACACTAACACAAGTGCGAAAAGTCGTTTTTCAACACTAACACAAGTGCGAAAAGTGTTTTTTCCACACTAATACAAGTGCAAAAGTGGTTTCCTGCACCAACACAAGTGCGAAAAGTGGTTTTTCAACACTAACACAAGTGCGAAAAGTGGTTTTTCAACACTAACACAAGTGGTTTCCTGCACCAACAAAAGTGCGAAAAGTGGTTTTTCAACACTAACACAAGTGCGAAAAGTGGTTTTTCAACACTAACACAAGGTCGAAAAGTAGTTTTTCAACACTAACACAAGTGCGAAAAGTGATTTTTCAACACTAACAAGTGCGAAAAGTGGTTTTTCAACACTATCACAAGTGCAAAAGTGGTTTCCTGCACCAACAAAAGTGCGAAAAGTGGTTTTTCAACACTAACACAAGTGCGAAAAGTGGTTTTCCAACACTAACACAAGTGCGAAAAGTGGTTTTTCCACACTAATACAAGTGCAAAAGTGGTTTCCTGCACCAACACAAGTGCGAAAAGTGGTTTTTCAACACTAACACAAGTGCGAAAAGTGGTTTTTCAACACTATCACAAGTGCAAAAATGTTTTTTCCACACTAATACAAGTGCAAAAGTGATTTCCTGCACCAACAAAAGTGCGAAAAGTGGTTTTTCAACACTAACACAAGTGCGAAAAGTGGTTTTTCAACACTAACACAAGTGCGAAAAGTGGTTTTTCAACACTAACACAAGTGCGAAAAGTGGTTTTTCAACACTATCACAAGTGCGAAAAATGTTTTTTCCACACTAATACAAGTGCAAAAGTGGTTTCCTGCACCAACACAAGTGCGAAAAGTGGTTTTTCAACAATAACACAAGTGCGAAAAGTGGTTTTTCAACACTAACTCAAGTGCGAAAAGTGTTTTTTCCACACTAATACAAGTGCAAAAGTGGTTTCCTGCACCAACACAAGTGCGAAAAGTGGTTTTTCAACACTAACACAAGTGCGTAAAGTGGTTTTTCAACATTATCACAAGTGCAAAAAGTGTTTTTTCCACACTAATACAAGTGCAAAAGTGGTTTCCTGCACCAACACAAGTGTGAAAAGTGGTTTTTCAACACTAACACAAGTGCGAAAAGTGGTTTTTCAACACTAACACAAGTGCAAAAAGTGGTTTTTCAACACTATCACAAGTGCAAAAAGTGTTTTTTCCACACTAATACATGTGCAAAAGTGGTTTCTTGCACCAACACAAGTGCGAAAAGTGGTTTTTCAACACCAACACAAGTGCGAAAAGTGGTTTTTCAACACTAACACAAGTGCGAAAAGTGGTTTTTCCACACTAATACAAGTGCAAAAGTGGTTTCCTGCACCAACACAAGTGCAAAAAGTGGTTTTTCAACACTAACACAAGTGTGAAAAGTGGTTTTTCAACACTATCACAAGTGCAAAAAGTGTTTTTTCCACACTAATACAAGTGCAAAAGTGGTTTCCTGCACCAACACAAGTGCAAAAGTGGTTTCCTGCACCAACACAAGTGCGAAAAGTGGTTTTTCAACACTAACACAAGTGCGAAAAGTGGTTTTTCAACACTAACACAAGTGCGAAAAGTGGTTTTTCAACACTAACACAAGTGCAAAAAGTGGTTTTTCAACACTATCACAAGTGCAAAGAGTGTTTTTTCCACACTAATACAAGTGCAAAAGTGGTTTCCTGCACCAACACAAGTGCGAAAAGTGTTTTTTCCACACTAATACAAGTGCAAAAGTGGTTTCCTGCACCAACACAAGTGCGAAAAGTGGTTTTTCAACACTAACACAAGTGCGAAAAGTGGTTTTTCAACACTAACACAAGTGCGAAAAGTGGTTTTTCCACACTAACACAAGTGCAAAAGTGGTTTCCTGCACCAACACAAGTGCAAAAAGTGGTTTTTCAACACTAACACAAGTGCGAAAAGTGGTTTTTCAACACTATCACAAGTGCAAAAAGTGTTTTTTCCACACTAATACAAGTGCAAAAGTGGTTTCCTGCACCAACACAAGGGCGAAAAGTGGTTTTTCAACACTAACACAAGTGCGAAAAGTGGTTTTTCAACACTAACACAAGTGCGAAAAGTGGTTTTTCAACACTATCACAAGTGCAAAAAGTGTTTTTTCCACACTAATATAAGTGCAAAAGTGGTTTCCTGCACCAACAAAAGTGCGAAAAGTGGTTTTTCAACACTAACACAAATGCGAAAAGTGGTTTTTCCACACTAATACAAGTGCAAAAGTGGTTTCCTGCAACAACACAAGTGCAAAAAGTGTTTTTTCAACACGAACACAAGTGCGAAAAGTGGTTTTTCAACACTAACACAAGTGCGAAAAGTGGTTTTTCAACAATATCACAAGTGCAAAAAGTGTTTTTTCCACACTAATACAAGTGCAAAAGTGGTTTCCTGCACCAACACAAGTGCGAAAAGTGGTTTTTCAACACTAACACAAGTGCAAAAAGTGGTTTTTCAACACTAACACAAGTGCGAAAAGTGGTTTTTTCCACACTAATACAAGTGCAAAAGTGGTTTCCTGCACTAACACAAGTGCGAAAAGTGGTTTTTCAACACTAACACAAGTGCGAAAAGTGGTTTTTCAACACTATCACAAGTGCAAAAAGTGTTTTTGCCACAC